>NC_051182.1:39266301-39466301 GCF_013339695.2 Rhipicephalus sanguineus | reverse complement strand
AAGGCTAACGGTCTATCGGATATAGTAAATTCTCTAGGCATACTCTACAGATGTTAAAGGGGTCTGTGGTATGTGCAGCATATGAATATTTTATTTATTGGTGAAAACTCAATAAAGTTATGCATACTTCACGGTACGCATGCGTAGGTCATGCATGTTTTGCTGCTCAAATGTAAAATTAGACAATGTATTTATGTGAGCACACAACAGATCTAGACTGCCTTTTTTCAAGCTGTTGGCATTGGAACACTTATACAACTTCAAATATCAGTTGCACCGAATGCTTATTGTGTATTGCTAAATTGCGGTCAGTAGCTTCCAGGATTCTGGGTGCCGGGGGTTGCTAAAGCTTGCGTGCTTTATTGTGATGGCATGTGGTTCAAGATTGACGCCTTGGAAGTCTTAGCATTTGCACCTTTTTCCCCATACGGCCTGTGCTGCTTTGGTGAGGAGTATTGCCTTTTTTAGCCAACCAGAATCATGGAAACTAATGACCACAATTTGGCAGTACACAATAGTCATTTAGCGAACTGAATTTCTGACATTATATAATCGTCCCATTGTGAGCAGCCTGAAGAAAGCTACATTAGTTGTATTCACAAGTTAACACGTAATTTAATTTTAGATGTTACCTGCAATGGATGCATGATGAATGTGCATACCGTCATGTATGTGCAGTGGTCTTGTGCTTTTGTGCAGTAAATAAAATTTCATATGATGCATATTGCATTGCATTCCCTTTAAGAAACACATCATATGGATATCATAGTATATCTACAGAAATACAAATGTACCTGTGTGGATGCACTCATGCACACGTTTCGCCGCAAGAACAGAATTTACCGATAGCAGCCAATGACATTACTCACACACAGAATTTAACTTTCAATTACACGTGGTCAACACATACAGCTCACAGGGGGCATCTGTGCCTAAAGCTGTACCTTTGCGTTGGTGCATGAGTGAGCTAAAAAGGGTAAAGTTCAGATCTTTGATATCAAATGTATAAAAAGTTCTGCCACAATACGCTTTTTGTTGTATTTATTCTTCAGCATGCCCTTCTTGCATTTATCATTGTGTGGAGTCAGATTTTACTGAATATGTTGGCCGTGCACTGCATTTATACCCACACAGAACTAAGAAAATTCCAGCATGACGGGAGCATACTGTATGTTACACCCTTTCTTGGGAAACTTTTGGTCATTACTCCTGTTTTTGTTTTAGGCTTCCGGGTATGAATCTACTGTAGAGAAGGAACACCGTGGCCCCACTTCTGTCGAAGGAACCAGAGTCGCCTGGGCAGCTGAAGATGGATTGTGCAACCAGCAGTGAAGAGCTGTGATCTTGTAATGTGCAAGTGTATGAACAGTCACGTTAAGTTAATCTAACACCAATTACATTACCTTGTCAAATTTTGTGATTTTGTAATGCGCAAGTTTATACACAGTTACATAGAGTGAGCTGTAAATAAGCCTTGGGCAAGTTTGTGATCATGCAGTGTGGCGGTTTTTACAGAACATACGTTTTACAAATATTATCACACTCTCTTACTTCTTTTACTTTTTTTCAGTTGTGTATCTGCACTGTCAACAGCGTCAATATGCTTTTTTAACTTCTGATGCCTTTAACGTAAATTTTTATGGTTCCAGATAGTTTACTTGTTAACTACTATGTACGAGGGGAAGTCAAGAAGTAAAGGCACATTTGAGAAATGGTAAACTTATTCTAATGATAGAAAACTGAAGCGTGCATTATTTTTGCTACATTACCTGCCTGCACTTCAACGCACTTTGTGCAACGTTTCACAATTAAGTTTCTTGATTCCATCATAAAAAAAGTTTTTGGGTTGCACCTGTAACCATTTTTGCACAGCATCATGACTTCTGCGTCAATAGCGAATCTTCTTCCCCCGAGTGCTTCTTTCAATGGTCCAAACGTATAAAAATCGCTTGGAGCCAGGCTTGGACTGTGTAGTGGGTATTCCAGCAATTCAAAACCCAACTTCTTTATTGTTCTGGCAGTCCGCTTGGCCGAATGTGGCCGAGCATTATCTTGCTGCAGAATGACACCTTTTCGCAGTTTTCCATGACATTTGGATCTGATTGGAGGTTTCAGTTTGGTTCGCAACACATCACATTAGTTCACACCTCACAGTTCCGCCTCTTGGGGTGAAATGAACGGCTACGACACCGTCCTTGTTCCAGAATAGTGTTAGCATAATCTTATGAGCTCAAGTTGACGTTCGGATTCCTTAAATTCCAGTGATGAGTGTTTCTAAATTATGCTCGCAGCTTTACCTTCCGGTTTGTGGTGATGTACATAAGTTTCATATACAGCAACAATTTGCCCCAAAAAAATCCCATCTCCCTCATGACGATAACGGGTGAAATGTTTATGAGAGATATATCAAAGCTTTGTGCCTTATGATGTGCTGATAATTCATTTGGAACCCACCTTGCACACACTTTAGAAAAATTTAGCCTGTTTTGTAAGATGGAATACGGTGAACCAAACTGATCTCTAAAGTATTTGCGATTTCGTCTGCTGGGATTCGTCTGTTTTCCATCACGATACCCAAACTTTGATGGCCTGCTTGATCTTTCCACGTCACATAAAGTTATTCCATGTTTGACACGCACTATCAATTCAGAGACCTTGCTTCGTGATAAACAAATGTCATCATAATGTACTTGCATTCGACGAATAATTTCTGCAAGTTTAACACCTTCCGCAGAGAAAAGTGAATCACTGTCCTCATTTCCTCTGGTGAAGATCGACAATGGGACTGCCATGTTTAACGGTCTGCTACACTCTGACTAAAGTGGAAATAAGAGTGAAAGATTCCAGAGAAGTGTCGCAGACGACGCTAATCCAGTGCTGAATACTATACTCGGCGACAACTTATCTCGACAGTGGAGCCAAGGCTACGGAGCCGAGGCTTCCGCACATTCGTGTGGCTCCGCAAGTAGTACAGCAGCTTGCGGCTGATTTCGGTTTTGCTTGCTCGCATCGCTCACGCGTTTAAAAAAACATATACACGAGAAATGTGAATGGGAGAGACATTTTGATTGGTCAGTGTACGTTTTAGTGTCATATTACGAGTATATTTTTCTTGGAGAACTAAACAATGCGTTTGTGGCCGCACACTGGCTCACTACGTCATGGACACCTTGTTTACTTCGGAAAACGGGCATGCTGAAAAGGTGGTGCTGTCTATGAAATGGAAAGAACTGGACGACATTCTTGCAAAGTGAGCAATAACTGTATTTTGCCTATGACTTTCCGCCACAGTTTCAGTCTCATAATAAATAAAACAGCATTTATTTCAGCAAGGCAAATGAGAAAATTATCAGCAAACTTAAGTACTATTTTTTAGCGTGGTAACAGGCATGCGTTTCGGTTCTGTAGCTTCCACAGTGCTGTCAAGAAAAGTTGTCGCCGGGTGTAGCAGTGTTAACAAACCCTAGTGGGAGGGATAGCAAAAGTCGCTTTACTTTTTGACTTCCCCTCGTATATATACATCTGATCATCTTACAAATAATTTTTATTTATGCAAGTGATCTTTTCCTTAGTATTGTCGTATTGCCACGCTGTAGGCAGTTTACACATTAAGTACCTTTTTCAAAGTTCTGTGCTCTATCAAGACACTAATATTTATAGATGTAAACACATGTTGTGCTAAAAAATAAACATCTTTGTTTGAAAGTTGTGTTCACTTATTTTGGTCAGTTGGACAGGAACTTTGCTAACATGCGTCAGAACTTCAGTCACTAACTTCAGGCATCACTACAGTTGTATGTTTACTCAGATGTGCTGGCACACTGTCAAAATATTTCCTGTGGGAACCTTTGTGGACTTTACATATAATTTAATGTTTACAGTAAACTTGATGTACATAACAGAATTTTAAGCATGTGGTGCGTTGAAGAACTACATTATGAAAGGCTTTATTGCACATTACAGCAACATTTACTACAGCTTATTTCCTGCTTCAGATCATCCCACTTTGGGACGATGGCCAAGTGTAAATGTAGGCCCTTCCGTAACGCAAGCCAGGGTGACTAGGGCATGCAGCACAGAAGGGCTTGCATTTACATTCGGCCGTCCTCCTAAAGTAAGCGTAATCTCCATTAGGCAAGATGCATCAACCAAGCTTCAATGACCAATAGTCAAAGAAACATTGGTAACAGGTATTTAGGATGCTTAAAAACAGTGTAATTTTCAATTTAACGTTCCATTAGCATCTATTGAAAGTTATAAAGGAAATTTCAATTGGTTATCGGAGGCCAATAGTCGACTAAATGTTGGTTGCTGGTATATAAGACGTTTAAAAACGGTCTAACAACTTTCAATTGAACGTTCCTTTAGCGTCTATTGAAAGTTATTAAGGAAATTTCTATTGGTTATCGGTGGCCAATAGTCGACGGAATGTTGGTTGCTGGTATATAAGACGGTCTAACGACTTTCAATATACCGTCGGTAGGTTCTATCGACTTTTCCCAATAAACTGTCTATTGACGGTTGGAACAAATTTTTGTAAGGGTACAAAGGGTTGAGCCATAATTCTTCATCTTCATCAGTCGTCGCGTCAACAAAGTGCACATAATGCCTTACAGACGTGTAGCTGGTGCCTCGCTTCTCCGCGGAATGACGAATAATGGCTTAGTAGGTGCTTCCCAACTTCACAAAAATTGTGATTTATGGCGTAGTGTGTACCTTTCTAGTGTACTTGTATGGTAGCCCCAAGAGAGCTTAACGGGCTCTAGAAACGCCGCTCTTCCAGCTTTCGCTGTGACTGTGCTGCGGTTTCAGCGCAGGCCTGGCGTTTTTTTCCGCGTTTCTTCACCCCAACACCAATTTCCAGTAGTCATGTGCTACATATAAAGTATTAATTAGCCGAATTAATGTACCATAAAAATATACTTGAGTTAAAACACACCCTCAATAATCGTTGAACATTGATATCGCAATACTTGAATGAGGGAAATTCGGTAATATGACCTTATCTGGAATGTTGCGGCGAATTAGAAATCAACTCTTAACCTAAGTTGTACGCTTATTCGAAATTTAAATGCAACTATTATTTAGTTAAAGGATTGCGTTCCGTAAAAACACTAGGAATACTAAGAAGGTTTGACACTTTTTTTTTATTTTCAATAAGGCACGCGGGATTGTTCCGAAACGTTAGTTTTCTTTCCACAGGTTGTTTTTCCACTTTAGTTTGTCGGTTTTTTTCTTCGATTTAAGATGATGTGCAAAATTCTCAATAGGAGATACTTAGCAGTACCAAAATGTATGAAAAAAAAATATGTGCGGAACTTTAACCACGCTTATATTTCGTTTTATATGTTTTATGTACCAGTCGTTGTAATGACTGTCTACTAGGCTGCGGTGGTCCTTTAATTAAAAACCCCAAGGATATTGGCGTCTGTTCTAATTAACAGGCTTGGAGTAAGCACGCGGTTTCAACACGTCGTACACGTGTGTGGGGTAAATTGATCGTAATTCCACAAATATACGTATGTTGTCTTCAATAAGAGCGGGCACTGCTGATGCACGCCACGCGTGTATTTTTATTTTTCTTAAGCATAACCTTGCTTTTCTAGAAGACGGGATCACAGATGCGCGAAAATGTTTCACATGGAGAAAAATCGTTATCTCTTGGCTTTTGTGTAGTGACGTCTTGCAGACAAATTTTATAACTGAAACGAATGCTTATGTTCCAAAAAAAATGCACACATGACATGAGCACTGTCAAAAACCGCTATATTTCTTGGGAAATAAATATAACGTTACAAATGAGCAAAAATGCGAGCATTAATGCGCACACGTATGCTCTTGACCAACGGCGTCTTTTAGAGTAAAATTCGCAAGTATATTGTGTTGTGCTTTTCGGTTCGCCCATGCTAAACGCTGTCTCCTTCCCGATGTACTCACGCAGCACAGGTGTGGGCAATGTTCGGCCTTACTTATGGATCCGTGTGCGCGACGTAACATTGTACAAGGACAAAATAATATCCCTCGATAAGTTAACTGGCCGTTTCTTATATAATGGTGTAGTTGTGACGGTGAAGAAAGCTGTGCTCAAGCCTGGGGTCACAGAAGTCTTTTTGGTTGTGCCTGTGCACCGCAGCAAAACGCAACCCTCGCAGTACAACGACGGGCGAAGTGGTTTGTGCGCTGGGCTGTTGACCCTAAAGACGGGGGTTCGATACTGGCATTTCGACGGAGGAGAAGCGCTAGAGGTCAGAGTGCTTTACGATGACAGTGCACGTTAAAGAGGTGGTCGAAATGACCTGAAGATCGCCTCAACACAGTGAGGCGTATCAGGCCGCAAAGGGCGTAGTGACGATGATTACCCCCCACCCCTTCACGCAGCATAATTTGCGTCATTTCTTCATGATGTATTATCACGAATACGCCCTTCCCAGGCCCTTATCTCCTTAAGGGGTGGATGAAGGTGAAATTTCTGTAAGTTACACCCAAGGGATTGGTACGGTGCAAGGGCGTTTCTTTCAGTGTATACGTCTCAATGCTGCAGCTATTCCGCCGAATAGATGCGGAAATTATCAATGCGATGTCCTAAATAATTTTAACTGGATCCCCTGCTAGGTTTGTGCGAATAGGAGCTTTAATTTGAAAAGAAAAAGCAAAGCGAAGTCGAAGCGACAGCAATCCCGATCAGAGTACATATATTACGGCGCTTTCAGGGAAACCTTGATCACAGTGAAGGAAATATGGATGAACCTTATTTCGTCTACGTTTTTTTTTATAAGGACTACACGCTTTAGAACAAAACATACGTGTTGCAAACCTCGGCTAGCCATTCGAGGAAATGCTGGCCTCAAATATTAATTTACATTCCATACAAACATGAGCCCCATGAATTTGTCATTCATGGAGTCATTTCACTGTGAATAATTTCTGCTGTTGGTGTTACCATAATTTTATTTTTGCATCAGATGCAAGGTTTCCGTATGTTAATGCCCAAAGTACACCTTGTGAGGTCTCAAAATTCTCTTGTAGTCCTACACTGCAAAAAATCTGGCCCCTAAACACGGACAAAGCTGAAGGTATAGCGCTGCCGAGCACTTTTACGTGTTCCTAATTAAACGATTTCTCTAAAAAGGAGCCTTCTTACGAAGTGCCTTCGTTAGCACAGCTAGCACAAAGCACTCCGTCACGTCGTTTGAATGAGAACATTGTTCCGTGACCCAGAATACAACAATTTCCTTCAAAGAAGGTCTTCTTACGTACCTCCTACGTTAAGATACTAAAGAATGGTCTGCCCGTACTGTCCAATATAATACGGCACATTTGCCTTAATGCAAAATAATGGTTTTGTACCACAACTGCACCATAAAATCCCATAGAAGCTTTGCCACCTATGCAGGTGGCAGTCTCAGTATACGCTGGCAACAAGTGAGCGGAGGTCGACCAGTCCACTAGCCACATACGTCCACGTACACGTTCGGTATGGGTCTGTGGTTGTTGTTTCAAGCAGATGCTTCCTGACGCATGAACCATAATTCCAATAGTTTTCCTCCACCTTCGTTCCTGAGCCGGCATCGTCGCATTGTTAAGGTCGAAGCTATAACCTGTCGTCTAGCAGTATTCAACAAGCTGTCTTAAAATGCGCTCCATGGGTGGCTTTAGCAACATTCCCACTTTGCGTTCTTTGAACGTCTCTGGCATTTTCCTGCCCGATTCGCTGATGTAAGTGGCGTCGTGAACCCCACAACGTACTCTGTAGAGTACCCTGCTCTAATCATCCGCAGGTGTGCGGTCTTTGTGAACACATGTCCTAAGGACAAGGTATACACAAACACCGCCGAAGATTAGAGTGGGATCATCTACGAAGTACAATGTGGAGATTGCGACACGACTTGCATAGGCGAAATGGGTTGAAGAAGGTGATCGAAGCTTAAAGAACACAAAGAGGATGTTGCAAAAACCACCCGTGCAACGTGTTCTAAAACTGAGCTTGTTGAACGCTGCTGAATGACAAGGCATAACTTTGACCTAATCAATTCGACGATGCTACCTTGTGTACAAAGGTCGGAGGAAAAGAAAAATCTTGGAATCATGGTTCATTCATCACGGCGCATTGGCTTGCAACAACAACAGCGGCCCTCTACGAGACGTTTACAAGGAAATGTACGACTAATGGACTGGTCAAACTCCGCTTATATTTGCCAGCGTATACTGAGAATGTCGCCTGCATAGGTGGCAATACTTTCATGTCATTTTGTTAATAATTGTTGTGTTAAGTCAAAGTAAACATTTTACAATCAAGCTACACATCCCGAGCTGGTAGATGTGGGGGTAGCATGCCATGTGTAGATGCACTGTACTGTGTGAACTTGCTGATGACGGAAGCATACCTGCTGCTTCATGCCAAATAAACAGTGAAGTACACTACTACATGCTTCTTTAAATGCCACTTCGGCAGATGTATTCAGGAACATATTTGTCAAAAGTGTTGCAAGCCTGCTTATGAAACTGTGTGCACGGCCCATGGACAGCTCCACTTCGCTCCTTTCTGTACGTCTGAAAAGGAAGTGAAAGAAAACACCTAGAGCAACAGCAATGTTCAGAATTTATACCCATTTAAACATTGCCATGGTACATGTGCACATGGCCTCCCTTAGCATCACTGTTTCAGTAATCAAAAAAGCAGAAACGATATTTTGCAGATATTTCTGGACTCGTTCTGATCATATGAAGGACAAGCACCATGATTTCACGAAGACTTATTGCTATAGTACACAAGAATTCAGGGTTAAACACACTACGTTCTAACTGCAAGAGTATTTATGTACGTGCATTACCAATTCTATTCAATTACTGTCATGATGTTGAAGCAAAAGTCTTAACAGTTACAATTTTTGTACTTAATGCTGTCGAGAAGGCCGAGAGTTATGTGGGTGAAGAAATGAAGAATTGCGCATGTATAAGATGGAATCGGCTCGCACAAGACGAGGCAAATTGTAGACCACTGCGAAGGGCTACTGCTGCAGTGCACATATAAGGCTGAAGATGACAAAGATTAAAGCGTAAACGTAAAGGATGAGAATTAAATTGAGAAGCAAGGCTTGCTGTCAATAGCTCTTGAGTTCTATCAGAACACAACATGACAGTTGTATATCCTGTACATCTTAACGCGACAAAAGTTGAGCTGAAGATGGCGGCTTGAATGAATGTCAAACCATTGAACAAAGCGTGTTGTTGGAGCCAATGTTTCAACAAATTGATGCGTCTAAGTTGTTGCAGCAACTTTGATGCAATTCGTTGCCCCTCTAAAGACCAGTCCTCTTGTTGAATCACTAGCTCCAACAACATTCGTTGTTCAACAATTATTTCATGAGCTGTACATCTCGTTACATTCATTACAAACCTCTACTGTACCAAATGCTACTATGGCAATGATAGTGGGTGCAATACTTAAGCTGCAGTGTCATAAGCAGGTGACCGGCTATTCAACTCTTTAAATATACCAGATCCATAAAGACTGCAAACCATGAGGCAAGCACAACACAAAGAACAAGCGTAAGGAAATTGAAAGAGGTTAACTTTAATAAACGAGGTATGGAATTAGTCATCCCCATTTTAAGTATACAAGGTGGTTTTTTAACGAACTCCTTTGCAGTTGAAAAATATCATGCTGCTAAAAAGATCATACCTGTAGTCAAGTGATAATTTCCAGGACGAAATTTCGTGATGCTGAGAGCATGCATTAAACTTTATGCACGATAAGCGTTAGGTACAATGTCAGAGAGGTGGAGATGATTTAATGGATAGCAAATACTAAAAATGAAAAGCTCTGAGTAACTATCGCAAGAATAAGGACGAAGTAAGGAGGGAAGCATATGATAAGCTAGTGCAATGTCTGAAGCGAGGTAATCTTGCCTTAGAATATGCAGTCATAAAGTGAGATCTAGTAAGTAGGCGTCACATGCACTGGTTGTGAGAGAGATATGGAAATGACGGACCACCTTTTAAATAAATGTAAAAATGTCCACCCATGTGCGTGTTGGGAACTAGCTCTCATGAAGCCCTAGGCTTAGAGAAAGCTTGATAAAGATGAACACATCCACAAGAGAAATCAGTAAAAGACAGATGGAGGATTGGTAGTGGAAAAGCAGCGAGAACAGCCAAAAACAAACTTGCAGGGTCTTTATGTAGAATGCCGAAAAATAAGCTACCTATTATAAGTTTTTTTAAGGAAAGAAATTTAATTCAAGTAGGAAAGGCATAAGCCAATTCAAAAATTGAGCTTGGCCACTTGCATGTCAATGCTTCGCTTTAAAGGGAACACACATAGCATCCATCCATCTACAGATGTGAAACTGCGTCATGCAAGATAACTTATACAAAGTTATTGCTTTGAGCAATTAGAGCAAAATATTTCAGGAGAGCACCTAACTGTGCTGGTTAGTACATGATTACGATGGGAACAAACAGCGCTGGGCACGGGAGGAAAAAAAAGGTAGACGAGGGCGACAGCACCCTCGTCTATTGTTCTTTCTTCGTCCCATGTCCAGTGCTGTTTGTTCCCGTTTTAATGCAGAATATTTCTTTCTTTAATCTGAAGGTGGCAGTGTTTCATGGCTAAAATAGTTTACTAATTTGCATTTTAAGTTACATTTTTTCAGCCATAAGGAAACACTGCAAAATGCTGAAGTTCTAATGTTAACATTTATCAGGAGAAAGACCAATTCTTTCGTATGGAATACCGAAGGTTGATTTCTAAAGTTCATTGCCTTTGTATTTTGTGCTGTTCCCTTATCATTTTCCTTAAGACGGTTGTATAGATGTTCTTGGTTTATCTTGTGTTTTGTATATGTTATGCTCCTGTTTTTGCTTAGCAAGGTCATTTTATGTGTAACTTATCACTGTAGCCCACTTTGCAATACTGCTTACTGGTGTCAGCAGTATTGTCAAGTAATAAATAAATAAGTAAATAGATATCCACTTTGTCATAAAACTACTATGAAAACAAAATAATCAGAAACGTTCCACCCAAACTGTAACAGTCGGAAAAAATAGCTTTTGACCCATATTGCAGCTTAGCTTTTGCTATGTAGCATTCCAAACAGAAATGTCGCCAAGACATTATTGTGTGGTATACTTTGCTGGCAATTTATATTCCATTTAAAAAAATATATATACTGCTTGGTTGTAAGCAAGGAAAAATTTACTGAAGTGAATAATCCCTAGCCTGCAGAGTCTCGTTCCTTGACCTTCGCTGCACAGCACATTGGCACAGGATTCACGCGGGTGCCCCTGTGCTCATATAGTGCAAGTCTAAATGTTGCAGATTTAAGCAATACTTCTGTCTGAAATACCATGCAAGAACAATGATGTGCTGTGCAGTGAAGGCACAGCTCCAAGAAACTTCCCACAGTCTTGTTATTTTTCATTTGAAAAAATTATTTTTCGCTTGAAGATAATATTACACCTTAAAAACTTTGTCTAAATTATCGCACGAGGAAAGCACACTATGATGTGTGGGCAACATTTTTGCTGGGAACGCTACACAGTGAAAGAGAGCCCGCAATATGGGTTCAAACACTACTTCTTCCAAGTGTCAATTTTGAAGACATTTTTGCTTCTTTTTGCCAGCAGCATTTTCAACCCTTGGTATATGCACTGAACTCATACTGTGAATATATTTCACATGAAACATTCAGTCTTTTTTACAATATACTTAAAAATGCTGCATTTTGCAATGTTTCCTCACGACTGCAAATAGCATAAATTGAAATGAAAATAAATTCGACTATCATAGTCATGAAACATTGGTGACTATGTTAAAGAAACAAATGCTTTGTAGTAATAGCTCAACGCAATAATCATGTGTCAATTAATTTGCCTGACACAGCTTCATTTCTGCGTGCGAAGTTTGAAAGATCTTTGCTGCATCATGCAATTCTTTCTCCGAAAATAACGCTTGAATGACTACTTCCCACACTGAAACATAACAGCACCAGTTTTACAAAATATTGGAAATGGTCAAAAAACGACCTGGCACACTGGCGTGAAATGACCCAAATAGGTACTAAAATAAAACAGTGTGCACTGTCAGACACTATAATGAAGCACTAATCTGCTTGTATTGCTAAATTACTTCAAAACCCTGCTCTGAATAACTGCCCACAAGAAGTTGATTGCGAAAAATTTACTTTAACCTCTGACCTATTTTTATCTATTTCTAGTATAATGACTCCTAACCTTCGGCACACACACAAAGGCACAAAGCATTTCATATGCTTCAATGCCTTCGAACAGTACGGAAGATCATATGTTAAGAAATAGCGTAAAATCTGGACTAATTTTAACCAACTATGTTTTTATAACATGCAAACATCGAAAAATACACAATAATTTAGTAACTCGCCCCCTCTAAAAGTGTTGCTGTCATAGCTCCAAATTCTATTCACGAGCTATAATGGCTAAAATATTAAAACACAGCTGCATTTGCGTCTCAATGGTGGATGCACATAAGTCTACAATAATTTAGTAACTCGCCCCCTATAAAAGTGTTGCTGTCACAGCTCCAAATTCCATTCACGAGCTATGCTGGCTAAAATATTAAAACACAGCTGCATTTACATCTCAATGGCGGATGCACACAAGTCTACACGAACAGGCATGCACTTTAGATTGACTTCACAAGCCAGATATCCGGTAATCCTGCCGTTGGAGAACGTTACTAAGTGTATGAGCTGGACTACTACATAAGCTAAAATGGATGCTTGTGTGTTGGTATGACAGAGCGTAAACAAAGCAGTGCAGAAGACTGAGCACACGAGCACAGCACTGTTTGTGTCTTCCTTTTTCTTGTGCTCCGTCTATTGCGTTTTTTTACACTAATGCATTAATTGTGGAAACAACTGGCTGCCGCGATTTGGTCATCTAGGTCGAACTTTTTGGGCCTTGTACCAGACTAAAGAGCTCTGTTGTGAAAGCAACAGGGTGTAACTATTGCACTACAAATCAGGGAATACAAAGCATCGATAAGAATGTTCAGCCAAAAAAAAAGGCTTCAGCAAATTGTTTAAGACACATACTCACATGTTTGCTCATTCACAGCTTCTACGGCAGCCCCATGATTTATGTGCGTCCATCTGCGCGTGCCTTCCTTCTGCCTTTGGGCAAGTTCGTGTAGAATGTCTGCCAGGAAAACAAAAACATCAGAAACAAGTCGACTTTTTTTTAGCATGCCTCACATAACCCAAATAAACTTTTCTCTCCCCATGAGGTAGCTGTTTAGAAAGCATCCAAACAGCCGCTGCTTTGTCTATGTATAGCTCATAACCAATTAGTAGCATCCAACACGACACCTGGTCATTGTCAAAGCATACGAGACAAGAAACTGAGACAAGTATAAGCAAAGAGCAAGCGGCTATATTTCGCCATTATATCATTTCCTAATCCAGCCCGATGTATTCATCGCTTAAATTTAATTTACACTGCTATTTTGGTGTTCGCCCTAAACACACTTTCCAAATAACTCACTAGATAACCTATTTCTCTTACGCACTATATGAATACATGTTAAAAAGATGGGGCATGCAAACATGGACACAAGAGAGTCAAGACGCCTAAAACGCTGAGATCACTAACTGGAGGCTCATCACCTAATCTACCTTGACATTGTCGAGAGCGTAAATGCACACCAAAATTCGATGAATGCAGGTTTGTACAAGCACATGAATGAAGAAATGCGTCCA
This sequence comes from Rhipicephalus sanguineus, assembly GCF_013339695.2. Classification (NCBI taxonomy): domain Eukaryota; kingdom Metazoa; phylum Arthropoda; class Arachnida; order Ixodida; family Ixodidae; genus Rhipicephalus; species Rhipicephalus sanguineus. Next base: position 39,452,565 of record NC_051182.1, on the reverse strand, counting down.
ATAGTCGAGGCCTGGCATATCGATAATGGCAGTGCACAAGAGAGCCCAACCGTCGATTAACTAGCATAAAGAAGAAATCAAATGCTTGAGCAGTGATCTCTCACGTAGACTATCGCGCGTGCCAGATTGATAGGTATCGCCTCTTGCCTGGGCATGCACAGATAAGTTTCTGTGTCTACTTTATTTTGTGCCACTGTCCACCTTTCCAGTTGGCGTTAGTGGTGTCTTGGTTTCTCTCTTGTGTCCATGTTTGCATGCCCTGCCTTTTTAACATGAATACCTACCAACCAGCTCAGCTGTCTGTTATACTAAATATGTATACAATCTAGGATTACCACTCTGTCCACTTGCTGATGTAATAATAACAATGGGGTTCTGTAATGTAAGCGTCAAATTAAAAGCACAGGAACCTCTAGGATTTACACCTCCACCGAAAGTGCAACCACTCCATCAAGGATCGAACCCGCACAGTTCAGATCAGCAGCTGACCATTATGACCACTGTATTGCAGCGGGGGATGTTCACTTGGTAATGTAGGTTAATGTTAAGGATTATGGAAAGAGCTGTAGGTTGAAGAAAGACATGCAATTAAGCAAGGAGCTGCAGACATTATGCAGTTTAGATATTTCTGTAATCCAAAGGGCTGGTGCTCAGGGCATGTACCTAAGGAACTCCTGTTCAGCGTCTCTTTTCGAACCAAAGCTTAGCAGAATTTATGTTCCTGTCTAGATATGCCCCTGAAAACCACAGTTAAATAGCTGCAAAGTAAACACTAGAAGACAGAAAAAAATCCATCACTTTTATGATATTAAACACATCAAGATGCAAATACAACAAACACCCTGGACTGTGAAACGCATTGGTTGAAAAGATATCAGTTAAACAAAGCAGCATAGCAATGAACTTCCATGTAGCTGCCACAGGGCAAAAAGCAGGTGGCTCTGGTGCCATGAAAAATCTACAATAACACTTGTTGAATATAGCAGGATGTTTTGTATGATAAATGTATAAATTACCACTCACAGAAGCTGACATGCTATTTTAAAAATGAGCATTGCAAAAAATAAAGCAAGAAAACCACGTGACGTGTGAATTTACCATTCATAATTTAAGGCTAAAGGGCCCCTAAACAAGCCGGGAGTCTAAAATTTGTGACAACTGCACGCTTGTACAACATGAACATGTTGTCACATGAATTTTTTTATTAAGTGGTGTAATAATGAAGCCACAGGGGATAGAACAAACATTCCAGCTGGTTTCAGTTTCTCGCTCAGCCTGACCATCCTGAAGAGGGGCTTCCTCGGTGTGCCACTGTGCCAAAGCGGTGCGGTGAGGAAGCACAGTCAAAGCACTGGCGAGATAAACCAATTCGCAACACATGTGACAACAACAGATACTGCATCATCACAAAGCCAAAATGCCGTTTCGTATTGCAGAGGACTATTCAACAGTCAGCGTTACTTAATGTTGCTCATAGGCAACATTAGGCAACAACAGCAAAGAGGACTGGTCAAGCGCTGAAGAGGAGGTGCGGTTATTGTTTTTAGAAGTGGAGTGTCTGACATTCGCACAATGTGATTCCTGCGGCCCTCTGTACGAATTACCGAGCTTGTTTGGGAGGTCTAAAAAAAAGAAGTAGGAGCCTGTTGACTGGCCCTTTAAGAGAATGTAAACATACACTGGAAGGAAGTACACTTGTAGACATATTACTATAAGCTATAAAAAACAGGCAATTAACATGCTCAATCCATGCAGCATAGGGATGTCTCACACCTTTGCAAGAACTTTACTATGGTGGCTGCATGTTTGTGTAGGCCAGAAGCAGCAGGCACGTGGCTTCCATGAATTTGACCCGTTCGTTGAAGGGAAACTGCTGCTCACATCCTTGTAGCACTGCTTTTTGAAGATGCTTCCTGCGATAACAAAATGACCACAACACAATTATGGTCTGCAAATATCCACAGATGACCTACATTGCTGCCCTTTCTCATTAAATTCAGCTCTAGACTAAACACTGCAATAGCAGCATCCTCCTACATTACAGGGCATCATACTGCTTTCATTGGCCTGGTTTTTAGTTCAATAATTGTTTTCACCCATAACAGAATGTAGCACTAGTAAAGATTCGGTTGGGGAGGGTGCAGTCGTAAAGTGTGTATGCAAAGTAAGAATATGAAAAAAAAACAATGGCATAATTTCACATGAGATATAACAATTATCATAATTCCTGTAATGTCGGACACCACGAAGTGTTTAATTGAGCAAGTTTTGACTTTAAACTATCACAAAACAATGCCCTTTATGGAAAGTGGGATTTGCAGAGTGAACTCTGATGATGAAATTGGCTGTCTTTACTGGCTCTGTAGCTGCAAGTGCATTGCTAAAGCCGCTTATATGCACTTAACAAGCCTGTGTAATGGTATTGACAAATGGACAGAGAAGACAAACTCATTCGTTCTCACTTAGCTGCCATCACAGCAATACGTTGCTTCGTGTCAGGTTTCCTGGTATGCAGAATGCACGAACTTGGTGGCAGTGCCATACCACAGTAAACATGATCGACATCTGCTCCAACTGCGTAAGTAGCTGGAAAGTGCTAAATTACACAATCAGCTGTACCATGCACACATAATGTAAATTTTAGCAGTGGCAACATTTCGCACCTCATACTAGCCTATGGGCATTGTACTCGTTGATGCTACCAGCTGGATTCACTGTTTTCATTTCTAGCATGCATAGCACATGCACACAAAGCACCCAATAATTGTGGGAAGCAGAACAGATCGTCCGAGGTAATCAATAAAATTGGTTGACAAGAATTCCACACATCACTCAAGCCTGTTGTTTAGCATAAGTGATGAGAATGTGCAGCCAAATGTACACAGCAAATTCAGTATTGGCCTTGAAGAATTGGAAGATAGGTTGAAGCTTTCCAGAAACAAACCGTACACAGTAAAGTCTGTCCCAGATACTGAAATCATGAAGTTATAAACTTTAAAGTGGGCCGCTATATTCTTCAGGCACCATGCATTGCATTTATGAAAACGCTAACATCCCTGTACAACAATGCGTGCTGCAAGAAGTCATAAACCTTAATATTTTTGGCACAATGCCATTTTCCAGTGCCACGTTTTACAGAAAGGCAACATTTTCCTTTGCAAAACTAAGCCATGTTCCCAGGCAAAATGCACTGTCCATGGTGACAAACACATGGAGTACGCTCTTCTATATAGCTTAGCTGGTTTACTGGAACTAAAAGCTACGGTAACGCTGTCTTAATCGAACTGGCTAACAAGAGCCTTCTTGCTGCTGTTTATGTGAAGTAATTTCACCTTGGTGGAACGTCACAAGAGTAAGTGGCACATAATAATGAGTGCGAGAACACAGTAACAGGTTGTGCAACGGCTACCAGGTATGCCCATTCGTGGAAACTGTGGGCTCTTCCCCCAAATGAACCAGTTGGAAATAACCCTTTAGCATGAATAAACTTAAGTTGGTTGCTGGCATACATAACATTGTTACTCTGCATTTCCATCTCATTTATCTAGCGCTCATTGTTTCCCTTCGACAATAGCTCAAAACAAGATACTTCTTCATTAAATGGAACTTTGTACATTACCTTTACGTTGGATACAGAAACTTATTTCTTCTGCCTGAATTCGCACCTCCTATAGCATACTTGCCTCAGCCACCTTCTGGACTGCATGGTCAGCACTCCACTGTTTGTCGTGGCACTGCATTTTTGCTACCTGCAGTACGTTGCAAAAAACTTCAGCATTCAAAAAAAAAAGGGTTAAGAAAAGCCGAAGCAGGTGTGCCAGCAGCACCTTGCCCTTTGAGGAGGGAGGAAGAGCTCTGATAAATGGCTAATTCAAGACAAGCGTTGTTCTTCACAAGCTATTATTATGCGATGAGAGGTGGGACTTCAATACACGGACGCACATATATTGCTAAAAGCAATTGAAAATTCAGCTGAAAGTACGGCTTGTCAAATTAGGTCAACGTGCATAAAGGATAAAAACGGGGCAAACCAACTGAACAAAATACAGTGTCATGCTGCAGAAATTGCATTTTTAGCAAATCTATGTTATCTATTGCTTGAAAGATAAGCAATGTCCAAGAATGCTAACCTAGACGCTTTTGAGGGTCATGTTACTTAATGACAAATAAAATGCACGCCTAAAGAAAACATCCCTAAATACACTTTATTTCTCCCACTGTACCGATTCACGATTCACACGGTGGCGGATGATAATTCCTTCAGAGCTCGTGCGAACGAAATGAATGTTGAAGCTTCGGTTTCATGGCGTTACTCCAAGTAATTTGTCAAGAGACATGCATAAATTTGACATGCATAAACCGCATGACAATGGTGAGCCTGACAAAAATGTTGTCTCCTGTCAGCAAATATTAGCGTACAGCAGTGCGTGCAACCGAGCTAATTACCAAAACTTTATAACACTACCGACTACGTTCTTGACAAATGTCATGCGCGAGCACAATCCGCACAACTACAACCGCATTACACTACCAACACGTTATGCGATTTTCTTCGGCGACAACGCGTACTACAATAAGAACAACTCACAATGTACGAAGCCTAACGTTCACTTACCTCTGGCAATAAAAATACGCTGGCAGCGTACACTGCTGGATGACCGCCGGTTTTCAATGGTGCGCCAAGCGAGGAATCGCCGAGCTACCGGCCGTCCCCGAGCGTCAAGGCATTTTCCAGGGCCACAGAACGCGTCGTCGAGAAAGGATTGCAGCGCTGCTACTCACTGCCGTGTAGTGTGCCTCGATGTGAGCGGACAAAACGCGCATCAAGGCACCCTACTGACGTGCGGAAACATTTGAAGAACGTGTTTTTCAAAACTATGAATCGCCTCCGTCGGTCACACTGAACAAAGCAGTCGCAGACTGGAGTCGCACGGCCGGCATCTGGTGACTATTTACCTGCTACCGCGTATAACACTGCGTGACGAACTTGCGCTTAACGTCAGTAACCACAACATACAACACACAATGCGAGGCAGCGCGGTAAAAGTCGACAAAACTCGGCACGACGACACACACACGAACGCAGAACTATCGTGGCTGGAAGGTTTGCCTAGTGTCGTGAGCGAGGCAGCGAGCCTGCCAGGCGGGAATAGCTTACGATGAAGCGTGCAGAGGGCGCGGCGCTCGCTGGCGCGCCCAGCACTGGTGCGCCCCAAGGAGGTTTAAAAAGGTGCGCCCTGAGGAGTTTCTCGTTTAAACCAAGCTTTGTAGTTGCGGTAAAAGCTCGTTGTGTAGGCCACACATGGCGCTCATAAATTGTAAAACGAAGAAAAGAAAACTCTGGAGACCATGCGGGCCGGTTAGCTTCTTCTGAACGGCACATGCTGGCGTACAGAACAAACATGTAGGAGATTCGGGGTTTCCGTTCTAGTTTATTAACATTATTTTTCACGCAGTTATGTTTGAGTACAATGATTGAAATATTCATTGACAATTATAGCGGTTACTTCAAGAACAAAAATACAATGAACGGTGAATGAGACGCAAAGACAGATATTTTCGCGCAGAATGTGAGTAAACAGTGAAAGGAAAAGATAGGTGCATACAAAAAAGAAAAATAAATAATTAAAAGTAAGAATCAGCGAACAGTCAAATGAAATTTATGTACACATGAGGGACCTCCCTTGATGTTTCACGCCCACTCTTGCAGGCGTACTGGATCCGTAGAAGCTCTGAATGAGAATCGATGCCTTTTCATTGCACGAGTTATTTTGCATAACGTCATGGAACAGGTTGTTTTTTTTCTTTTTAGGCATGGTGTGTTGGAGAGGCTAGAAAGATTTGCAGTCGCACGCGAGCATGCACGAACCTCTCAAGACGCAGCTCGGAATGAAATTGCAACAACCACGAAAATTCCAGGGTCGGATCTAAGAGGAACAGGGTACCGTGCCCGTATACCCCCTCCCTCCTTTAATTTTCGACGACCGTAGCGGCGGCTGCTACGAGTGCCTGCACCCTAAAGCTTTACTGCACCCTAGAGTTACTGCAAATATTACTTTTATGTGGCGGAGTTGCGCATCTGTTTTCGAAACGCCGCTAGCAATCGTGCACTGCAGAGAAGCTGATGCGCAGGCCGCCGCCGCTGCAGCGAACCGGTTTGTACTCCCGTGCCACAGTCCCGAAAGGAGGCTTTCATAAAGGGACGCTTTTCACCAATACGAAGCAGCGCCGCATGTTCCTTGTGTCCTTGTCTATTAGGCACCTTGGAACGCCGCACAGAAGCCTTCGCGGTAGGGATGTCCAAAAAGCAAATTTTAGGTTCGAAGCGAACAGTGATTACGTGGAATAATTTTGAATCGAATAGTTCGAATAGTATGTATCACACATTATATATAAAAAATTAGCATAAATATTGTGGAGGCCCAACTAACCTGCACAGCGTTTTTTTTTTAATTGGAACGAGGCATGTGCGACTGTCATTCTTTTTGCTGCAAGTAAACGCTACTAAACTAAGCGCTACGCTACTAAACGCTACGTTTAGTAGCGTTTAGTAGCATCAAATAGTAGCAGGATTTCAATTTCAGTAAGATGCAAGTGATAACCGATAAAATACGTCACACTTTAAAAATTACTATGCATATAACATATTATAACATATAAGCCCGTATAACGAGCTTTTAAACTTAAAAAATGATCAGGGGCGTAGCCAAGGGGAGGGTTGGGGGTTTCAACCCCCCCCCCCCCGAAATTTTTCAATTTTGCTTGCGCATATATACACGCACACATACAAACACACGCGCGAACATATATAAAGTATGGTTGAACCCCCCCCCCCCCCCCGAAAAAGATTTCTGGCTACGCCCCTGAAAATGATTAATCTATGTCGGCAGGGGCGTAGCCAAGGGGGGGGTTGGGGGGGTTCAAACCCCCCCGAAATTTTTCAGTTTTGCTTGCGTATATAGGCACGCACACACAAACGCACGCACGAGCATACATAAAGTATGGTTGAACCCGCCCCCCCCCCCCCGAAAAAAATTTCTGGCTACGCCCCTGTATGTCGGAGTAATATGCTAATTTAACCTTGAAGTGGGGCTTCGCGACATTGCGCAATTTTGTTGGTGAGGTGCTTTCACGGCATAGCACTTTCAGGCTGCAGTGAAACCACCTTCACACGTGGGTTACATGCCGTCCAATATACGCCTATTCGTTCATTATGAATACTTTGAAATTTCGGAACCTTAACTTCGTGTCGAAGCGAATTCGAATACTGTAATATTCCTTCGAACATTCCTAGTGCTCGAATATTCGCACATGCCTACTTCGCGGCAAACAGACGCAGACAGTCTGCCAGTATGTCAGGACGGCAGCAAAATATTGTCTACCCTCGTTGCTCGCGAGGGTAACATGCACAAAACAACAAATTTAACCACTCTCGGTTGACCTGAAAAAAAGGTTAAAGATTTAAACCGCTCACATAGAGAACAGTGCTAGTTGCACGCTCCCCAGGCCTTCTATAAACGCATCGTGTCTGAAGAAAAAAAGATCACAGTTTCACCGCAAGCGCGAAGCAATGAATGCGAAGGCAACAAATTGTAATGTTATACGAAGGAAGGCTGGCAGCTAACTCTTTTGGATCCGATCTTGCGTAACTACACAAAACTTTGGTGTAAGAGAATACGGCCGCTCCAGGGAGAGGTGCGCTTTTCGCAGTCTCTTCGCGTTGAGAGCGCGCGTAAAAGAGTATACGAGCCGTTTGCTGATGCCTGCGAGATAGCGAGCGCGCAAGCGATCGTGAACGCGCTTTTAGGATCAAAGTTCGCAGTTGCTGCTCAAGCACCCTCCCCCCCCCCTCGCATCCCTCCATGCTCATTCAAGACGGGCGGGGCGTTTCGTTTCTGCTTGAGCAGCATTCGACGGCAGGTCTAACACGCGGGGGGATGTTATCGCATGCGCCCTCCGAGTGACGCAGATAGGCCAGCTCGTTTGATATCTGCATCAGCCGCGATCGTCGCCGCTGCTCGCGAGCTTTTACTCGCGGGTAGAACCTACGATGCGCGGTGGGATGTTATCAATTTGGACTCTATACCGAACATGACGGCGACGACAAAAACCCGTCGAGAGTGACGATATAATTGCTATCGCAAGAAAAGTAGCCACGTGACGGTCTTTGGTTGGAAAATAACTTAACAGCGCAGTCAACTTTAAGACTTTTCGACTTTAGGACTTTCTTTTTCTTTAGGACTCTAGAACACTCTCTCCCTAAATAAAAATAAAGCAATATGTCCGTTGGCAGTTACGAACATGTTCTCCCTATTTCCATATAATGAGAGCCATCTGTAAGTTCTACGTAGATCTTGTTCGTGGATCTCAAGGACAGTTTTTGCAGTGTAGCAGTAGCAAAAAAAAAGAGGGCGTGATGTTCCTTTTTCTCTTTGCTGTGACTCCTGGTAGAGATTAGAGCACAGTGAATGACTAGAAACTAATGCTATCCTGGTAGCTTATGAATGCCCTTTACACACTAAGATTTATTGCCACTTTTTTTAAGAGGCTTTCTATATAATTGAGCCGGCAAACAGTCCTGTTGAAGCCCTTTGGTAAAGCGAAGTCTGCCAGCATGTTATCGTCATTGACAGCTTAGAGAGAGAGAGATGGCACCCAACTTCTATGAAAGGTAGCGGAAGGAGTAGAAACTTCCGAGAGTTTCGTTCGGTTCACGGCGGCGTGTAACTCAGGACGCGAACGCAGCAAAAAAAAAAAAGACAGAAAAGGCAGAGTAGAAAATGCGCTGAGTACCAACAGTTAGAAATGAGCGCTCTTTGTCAAGTCTGTCGCTATTCTTTTTTTTTTTGCTACGTTGGTGCACTGTTCCACGCCGTTCTAAGAAAGGATCGAAGCAAATTCCGCTGAATCGTCCGGCTTAGTAAGTTTCGCGCAACTTCCTTTGTTTTCTTATCTCCCTTTTGAAGAATCCTGTCAACAGTATACTGCTTTAATATAATTGTTGGGTGTAGCGTTCCATGCTTTCTATTATCCTCTCCCCTACCCCTCTTCCCTCAGCATGGGCTCCTTCAATTTCTCTAGATAACAATAGCTAATTGGGCTTAGGGATAGGGAGCCTAGTGTTCAAGTGGACACAGCGACTGCCTACAACGCGGGAGGCACACGTTTTTTTTAACGCGTCAAAAGGTACGCCGGCCTAGTGTTCCCTGTTCGGGCACTCATTTCTCAACCAGGTGGCCCCTCGGTTCCGATTTTAACGCGAGTGCGTAAAACTGCTTCGTTCGCAAGAATTCCTATGTCGGCGGCGGCGTCGCAAACATGGCGGCGGTTTTGGACGCCCGCTTGGAACTGAATTTCGCGTTGATGTGGACGGATCCACTTCTTTCTTTGCTGGATGATTAATAACTTTTTTCTTTGAAGTTGAAGTTTATTCAAAATATATACATTTTTGATATACATTCGTTTTGCATTGTGATTGAACAATCAGAGGTCCCAAAGTAAGAACTGTCAGGGGGACCTCCTAACAAAAATTTAACAGAGGATTAGTTCAACAATCAGCAAACAGTGGCGAAATTGCAGCAAAATATAGAAAAAAGTGAGCGAGAAAAAAAAAGTATGGCAACATAAGTAATAATGACAATTTGATTCAAACAAAGAAATCAAAAGAAAACAATAAAGTCACAAATAGTTTAACAATTCAATTTTCAGACGTTTACAAAATGAGTGCATTGTGCATGATTTCAAATCAAAAGGTAGCTCGTTTCACACATGAAAATCTTGTCGTCATTCGACCATAGTTTGTACGTACTTTAGGTAAAAGTAGATTACGGTTAGTTGAAACCTTGTGTTGTTGGTATTAACAAGACTGACATCAGAAAAACTAGAAATGTATAATTCATGATTTAAAACACGAAACATGATTATTAGGATTTTGTGGCTAACAAGTTTACGCAAACGCAAATGCTTAGGCTGCGAAAAATGGGGGCTGATGGTGATGAAAATGGGTTGAAAGTGATAAGTCTTAAAGCTTGCTTTTGTAATCGTTCAAGATGACCTATGTGCGACCAATACGTGTTTCCCCATGATGATAGGCAGTACGACAGATGGCTGTGAATAAATGCGTAATATAAGGAAAGAAGGATTTCTGGGGTGTTACGAGCCGAAACTACGGTATGATAATGAATCACGCTTAGAGAAGGGCTCCGAATAATTTCGACCACCTAGGGTACTCTAACATGCACTGACATCGCACAGTACAGGGACCTCTAGCATTTCGCCTCCATCGAATGCGACCGCCGAGGCCGGGATTGAGCCCACGCATTTCCGGTCGGCAGCCAAGCGCCGTAGCCACACATCCACCACGGCGACAGTTTTGCTCTAGGGGAAAAAATTATGGCTTGATGAACACATACATTGCTAGTTTTGAGGGACAATAATGCAGTCTGCACATTGGCGCCTATTGGAAACCGACAGTTTTTACTTTGATTCGCCAAGTGGTTACAGCTTTTATCGACAATTTTTGCTAATGCTGTACACTTTACGGCACAACAAGCAGGCATTTCGGGCGAAATGCGACCGACAACGGCACAAACATTGCAGCAGCTACGCTTGCACGGCGGCCATTTGCCGAACTTCCGGGACGAGTGCTCTAACTTCCGGTGACCGTGCGCCGGAGAGCTCGAAGCGCCATCCAGCAAACCTAGTGGAGATCAGTGGCCTGTCTAAAGCCCCTTGATGTTGGAAAGTAGCGACACTCCTTTATCCACGCCGGCTCATCCTCGCCGCGCCGTCAACCTCCTCTTTTTTCACCCTCTCTTTCGCGGAGCCGGCGCATCCGCAACGCTGAATGGCTGCGACGCGCGATAGCTCCCAGTCAGGTGACCCTGACGTCACGAGAAGCGAGCGCAAGCAAACTTCGCGCGCTTTCAGCTGCTCACGCCCGCCATGAACCCTCCAGGCGTCAACCCTCCAGGCGTGTGTGTCCGGGTGTGTGCAGGTGTATGCGTGTTTGTATGTGCGCATATGTGCGCCTGCGTTTGTATGTGCGTGTGCGCACGTGTTAACGTGTGAGTGCATGTGCGTGCGTTTGTGTATTCGCGGTGTTTGTGCGTGTACGCACGTATGTGTATGCGTGCGCCTACGCGTGCGTGTCTGTGTACTCTGTATCACTTATGCATGCGCGTGCGTTTCTGTATCGCTGTGTATGTGCGTGTGTGTCTGTATCGCGTGTGTATGTATGTGCCTGCGTGTCAGTATCGCGTGTGTATGTATGTGCGTGCGTGTCTGCATTGCGTGTGTATGTATGTGCGTGCGTGTCTGTATCGCGTGTGTATGTATGTATGTGCGTGCGTGTCTGTATCGCGTGTGTATGTATGTATGAGCGTGCGTGTCTGTATCGCGTGTTTATGTATGTATGAGCGTGCGTGTCTGTATCACGTGTGTATATGTGCGTGCGTGTCTGTATCGCGTGTGTATGTATGTATGTGCGTGCGTGTCTGTATCGCGTGTGTATGTATGTATGAGCGTGTGTGTCTGTATCGCGTGTGTGTGTATGTATGAGCGTGCGTGTCTGTATCGCGTGTGTATGTGTGTATGAGCGTGCGTGCCGGTATCGCGTGTGTACGTATGTGCGTGCGTGTCTGTATCGCGTGTGTATGTATGTATGTGCGTGCGTGTCTGTATCGCGTGTGTGTATGTATGAGCGTGCGTGTCTGTATCGCGTCTGTATGTATGTGCGTGCGTGTCTGTATCACGTGTGTATGTATGTGCGTGCGTGTCTATATCGCGTGTGCCCAGGCAGCACGCCGGCGTTGGTCCAATCTCTGTCCAACGTCGGCAAACATCGGCACCGACATTGGGTCGACGTCGGCATTTCGGTCAAGTGCAACTTCTTCCGACGTTGGGCCGCCGTTCATGCCGACGTTGGGCCGCCGTCCTACCGTTGTATTTGCCGATATGCAGCCAACACCGGGCCGCTGTTGATATGCCGGCAATGGGCCGTCGTATCGCCTACGTAGTTGCCGATGTGTGTCCAGCATCGGGCCGTTCCAGGGCCATGTTGCAGCCAATAAAATGCCATCATAATGCCGATGTTCGCTGCACGACGAATATTGGCTGCCAGTGGCTTGCCGATATGCAACCATTATTAATATGGACCTTTTGCTATTGGCATTCTTTTGCCAGTAGGCTGTACAATACGCCTCGAGAACTTGGCCTTGCAACTCAGCCCCATACAAGCTCTGCGGTGCAATTTACTTGAAGGCGACAGACTACTGCATGCCCTAGTGTCGAAACGCACTGCACCATGCTTCTAAATCGTCTACTTATGCCTTTTTTGCTTGCATTACCCATTCCCCTCCCCACATGTAGGGCATGAAACTGCACGAAGTCCAGTTCACCTGCCAGCTTTCCTCCACGTATTCCTTCTGCCTTGTCCCCTAGGCTGTTCCATCAAATAATAGCTAAAAAAAACATTGACTAAAATAACTGCTGGATGCAGATATCCTGCACACAAGCAATTTATAAATGAGAATACTAGAAGACATTTTAGAGAACTTTATTTATAAAAGTACAAGCCAGACTTATTTTCCAGTGCAGTTTTTCAAGTTACTGCAGTTAATTAAGCAACACAGCCAAGAGTAGGGGAGCCCAGCAAGGCTCCATGGGCATAGGGCTGGCCAGGGCTGCAGGGGCAGGGTGCTGATGACTGCTGGCTGGCCGGAACCTCACAGGCAGCGGCAGGGGATGAGGTAATGATGGTGGGCTGGCCAGAGTCCTGAAAGCAGTGATTGGGCTGCTACACTATGAATGCATCTGTGAAGTGCCTCTCCATGCCTCCATTCAGGTCAACAGACTTTGGCAGCCACTTCTTGATGGAGTGCTGTGCTTCTGGCAGATTTCTTTCCTCTTTCACAGACACCTGCATACAAGAATAGAAATAGAGACCAAACAATAAGTATTGCTGTAGAACACACACGCAAGATTAGACAATGAAAAACAACGACTGCGGAAGTCGTGTTGCACTATCAAGAACCAATGCCACATGTCCATTATAAAAAGAAATGCACATGTCCATTATAAAAAGAAATGAACAGCTACTTCAACACCCTTGTGAAAATAAAATCTGCAACAGCACAAAATAATCGGCAGCAGGTTTCAATTAAAGTTGGTTGAAACAAGCTTGTTTGATTAATTTACAAGTGGACACAAGGGCTTCATGATTTGGAAACATGCCTTACGGTGTTGCAAGCCAGATGAACAACCCTGCAGCTATTGCTCATGGCTCTATACATTTACACAAAGGCCAACAGAATGCACACAAGCGTACGAACTTTCAACTCTGCGTTATTCATTGGCACACATCAGGATGACTGATCAGCAGATACAAGAATACGAGATGAAAGAATCAATGGAAACTACATTTTTGCACTGACACTTGTGGTTCGATGCAAGGCTCCTCTATGAATCTTATGTAGTATTTCCCAATGCCATGGAAGGTGTGCTGCCGCAGTTTCCCAAGTCATTCCTTTTGCATTAAATAAACCTCCGAAATTTTACGTGCTTTTTGAGACCTGCACCAATCCAAGACCTTGGTTTCGTTGAGAGGCTTGCAGCTGCATCGTGTGCAGTGTGATAACAAGCGTCCTGGCAACTGGAGCATTCCTTTCGCTTATGTATGCTCTGTTTACCCTTGAAGAGTCAATGCCGTAGGTGTACAGCAGCACGAACAAGTCCCAAATGATCACTGCCGTACATGTATGGTGCTGTCTGTGCGCTTGAAAAACATGCCACATCAATATTATTTTTGCCAAGCAAGTGCTGTCAACCTATGGAGAAGCAGGATTTTTTTTTTTATCGCAGTGTTGACCTTTTGTTTCTACTCCAAGGTCTAGTTAGGCCGCCACATTGACTATTGCTTGCGCATGTGCACAGTGACAAGTTTGGTTTTGTCTCGCAGGCAGTTTCTGTTTGTTGCGCTAGCAAAAGCTCGTGTCTAATCCGACTTGTAACCAAATCACCTGACCTAGCTTGTTTAGTGCTTACAGGGATGAGATTTCAGACATTCGCAGGTAAACTATGGTACTGCAAAACAATGCCGTTGCACACAAATGCTACCATGCCTGCATGTTTGGTGGCTTGGAGTGCACACTTTCATTAGCCTATGAAACATATTTATTCCAATAAACAAGTTTTCATTAATAGCATAGGTTTCTTAATTTTATTGCTCTTGAATAAGCAACGTACCTGTACCCAGTCATGGGCACGTTAGCAGTAAAAAGTAACAGTGTTACAGTTACAGCTAGCTAAGCCAAAAAAGTAACTCTGTTACAGTTACAGAGTTTCGAAAGGCAACCTGTTACAGTTACAGTTACTGTAAAAAAGTAACGTAGTTACTTTTCTATTACTGCATAAAATAATAGATCACAAATCAAATGATAGAACTTATTAACGTATGATAGCATGCGGGTAGTCAAAATTGCAAGTAACTCTGTTACAGTTAGTTTCCAAAAGTAACTTGTTACAGTTACTGTGAAAAAGTAACGTTGTTACTTTTCCGATACTGTAGAAGATAATAGATCACAAATCAAATGATAGAATTTATTTAATAATGTATGAGGGCATGCGGGTAGTCAAAATTGCATGTGGTAAAAACGTAGACAACGGAAACCTAATTGAGCCCGACACAAGCAATCATTCTGTACGCCTCATACTTGAAGTGGAAAACGTGGTGGAACAACGGCAGTAAGAAGCGCATGCAAAGTGCAACGGGGAGTGCATCACTAGTGGATACAACATCCATTGTGTCTCTTCCGTATGTTTAACATGTTTCAGACTCTGTTCGGAGAGCTTCACGTCTGCTGGGCATACAAACTGTTCTTAAGCCCCATTATTATACCTTGGGACGTGTTCATGAAGTCCAAACACCACCCCCCCTGCGGACGATCATGGGGATGTCATCCAAAAGCACGATGCGGGGATTCCGACGCATCAGCGAAACATGCAGGAAAAGATTAACGAGGCCTAAAGAACACAAGCGGAATGTTGCTAAAGCAACCCATTCAATGCGTTTAAGATGGAGCTTGTTGAACACTGCTGGACAACAGGGCATAGCTTTGAGCTAAACAACGCGATGACGCTGGTTTGTGAACGAAGGTGGGGAGAAAGAACTTCTGGAATCGTTGTTTATTCGCCGTGGCGCCACCGTGGCCCCCCACTGGACATTTACAAGGACATGTGTGACTAACGGAGTGGTTGACGTCGGCTCAATTTTTTTTCTTTTTTGTTGCCAGTGTATACTGAGGATGCCACCTGCATAGGAGGTGAAACGTCTGTCATTTCGTTAATAATTGCTGTGTTAAGTCGGAGTAAACATTTTACAATCACTTCCAAAGAAGTTTTTAAAAATCGCTTTGCTAGTTCATGGTATTTCTGGCTCTTAGGTGTTTGGCGTTCGGCCGCTTTCTAGCCACCTGTCAAACACGATTAGCTCAGAGCCTCAGACGAAGGAGACTGTAAACTAGGCGTCCTAATGCTTCACCTGTGCACCAAGAACAGAGCTAGATGCTCAAGTGACAAAGGTGATATATATGCGGGGGAAAAAATGGACGTGAACTTTGCAGCTGTTCAGTTGCAACATGACTGATTTACGACACGTTGCGTTAATGACTGACCTCTGACTTCGGTCTTCTGGAGGGAAGGTAATCCTCTTAGTGACCCCTTCTCCTAAACTGCGAGGGGTGCCCTATTCAGGAAAGTTGAGAGGTGGAGAGGATATGGTAAAGAAGACAGAAAAAGTGAAAGGCCTTTAATGGAAATTGCTATTGGATAATTTTTTATAAAGACAGAAGTAACTGTAACGGTATTTGCCGTTACAGTTACAACTTCCTCTAACTTAAAAGTAACTAGTTACAGTTACAAGTTACTGAAAAAGTAACTAGTTAGCAGTAACGCATTACTAGTAACTAGTTACTGTCCAAGACTGCCCATACCTATGGAAAATATTGCCATTTTATGGTCACCCTAAAGAAAAATTTGAGTACCTTTTATTTAAGTCACTCTAAAGATTTGCAATACGCAATAAAAAATGTCAATCCTCAAAGACCACATTTGGGAAAAATGTTCGAGCCTCACAAGGTCACAAACAATTAAGTAGATCAGCCTGCCTCCCTAAGAGCAACTTTCTATGCATGAAAAGGGTATTGTAGACAATGTTGCAGGCACATTTCAAATATCTATTTGCATGCTTTATTACAGACAACAAAACGGAAAGTCGGGCTAGTTGGTCTTGATTCATGATGTATGGAATTGCACAGTGTGGAATACGGGATGAAACACTTGAAGAAGCACACACGGACAGCGCTGACTCTCAACCAAGGTTTATTGCACACGACACATGCACATGAAAAATTACTGATGAGCAAAAGAAAGGAAAAACAAGAAGAACCTCAATCTGTTTACCGTCTGTGCGTGGCTTTCAGGAATAGAACTTTTTTATCACTTAAAGTGATAGAAGGCTGGCTGATACACTGCTCCCTATATTTGTTAATGTGGTACGTGTCTAGGATTAAGTCTTTTGTTCATGTTACTGTGCCTGTCTATCACTTCCGTTTTGTTGAACAGTGGCTTGCATTGATGCTGTGTTCAATGAGCTACCAAGTTTCATAATCAGTCATTCTTTTCGCATTTCCTCTGGTGCTCCCATAATTAACATTTGCGCACCTACCAGTCTGATCGATATAACTACTGCCGCATGACAGAGGGATCTTGTATACTACTTCTGTAGCACACAGAAGGAAGGTGCTTCTGTGTTTCACACCACATTCACCTTTCTTTTTGGTTTTGCCTTCTGCCCTGCACGTGTTAAATGCTGCCCAGCTTCTTGGGAGCCGTAAAAACCACCTTCACATCATATCTGGATGCTACGTTCTTAAGGTTATGCGCCATCTTGTGAACGTAGGGCAGCGGGGCGATGCGGCTTTCATTATCTTTATCTCGGTCCTCGCGTTTACTGGATTGTTTGATCCATCTCGCCACCTTCTCACAGGATCTAGTGACCACATAATCCAGAAACCCTACTTTTTGCAACCTCTGGATCTGAGCATGGACATTGCTCTGCACCGTGTGTACACATGACTTGGACACGGCTGCCCGTACCAAAGATGATGCCAACCCATCTTTAATCACTTTGGAATGAGCTGATGTCTAAGGCAATAGAGGTTTTTGCGACCTTGGCACGTACTGCCAGCACACATGCTCAGAGTAAAAAGTTAGCCTTAGGTCTAAAAACTGAAGAATTTATTCCTGTGGCAGTTCTGTCATAATGTTAAGTCCACTTCCGCTCTCAGTGTTGACAGGATGACTCAGGACAGATCAGATGGTTTGGCGGTCAAAGTATTTCGGTACGTTGACGATTATCTAGTCCTTTGTGAAGGGAACAATGTCAACAAAAGGATGGGAGATATTCTCAAGATATTTAAAGAGAGTGGAAGTGGACTTAACATTACGACAGAACTGCCACAGGAATCAATCCTTCAGTTTTAGACCTAAGGCTAACTTGGAGCATGTGTGCTGGCAGTACGCGCCCAGGTCGCAAAAACCTCTGTTGCCTTACACATCAGCTCATTCCAAAGTGATTAAAGATGGGTTGGCTGCATCTTTGGTACAGGCGGCCGTGTCCAAGTCATGTGTACACACGGTGCAGAGCAGTGTTCATGCTGAGATCCAGAGGTTGCAAAAAGTAGGGCTTCCGGATTATGTGGTCACTAGATCCTGTGAGAAGGTGGCGAGATGGATCAAACAATCCAGTAAACGCAAGGACCGAGGAAAAGATAATGAAAGCCGCATCGCCCCGCTGGCCTACGTTCACAAGATTGCGCATAACCTTAACATTGTAGCATCCAGATATGATGTGAAGGTGGTTTTTATGGCTCCCAAGAAGCTGGGCAGCATTTAACACGTGCAGGGCAGAAGGCAAAACCAAAAAGAAAGGTGAATGTGGTGTGAAACACAGAAGCACCTTCCTTCTGTGTGCTACAGAAGTAGTATACAAGATCCCTCTGTCATGCGGCAGTAGTTATATCTGTCAGACTGGTAGGTCTGCAAATGTTAGATTACGGGAGCACCAGAGGAAATGCGAAAAGAATAACCGATTATCAAATTTGGTAGCTCAATGCACACAGCATCAATGCAAGCCACTGTTAAACAAGACAGAAGTGATAGATAGGCACAGTAACATGAGCAAAAGACTTATCCAAGAGACGTACCACATTTACAAATGTAGGGAGCCGTGTATCAGCCAGCCTTCTATCACCTTAAGTGATAAAGAAGTGCCATTCCTGAAAGCCATGCACAGACGGTAAGCAGATTGGGGTTCTTCTTGTTTTTCCTTTCTTTTGCTCATCAGTAATTTTTCTTGCACATGTGTTGTGTGCAATAAACCTCGGTTGAGAGTCAGCACTGTCTGTGTGTGCTTCTTCTAATGTTTCGTCCCGTATTCCGCGCTGTGCAGTTCCATACATTATGCATGCTTTATAACACATTTTTCTTTTTCTTGCGTATTTATCTTCGTTCTTGTCTGCACAATCCTTTCAACTTTCAAGGACTTAAAAAAACCACTTTTGCTCCATGCCTTTCATTAACCTTTTTGAGGTCATGAGATATTATGCACATAACGTATCGCAGTTACCTTCGTTTTATGTTCACCATCCTCTGTACTGTTTTTTTTTACGTTACCTAAACTTGAAACTTTTTCAGCCATGAGCATTACAAGTGACAGTGTTCCCACTGCCCTTAAGCCTCGCGACTTGCCACTGCAGTCTACTTTAGATCCTAAGGCGACTAGACTTTCTGAGCGCTTGGTTGTTATTGAGTGGAAATTGTTCTTTTTAATGCTTTTAAATGGCCTGAATCGCATGGGAGAGAACTTGTTTTCCTCCTCATTTTACGCTCCCAACTGTTAGCTGCTCTGTGCATAAACTTGATGTCTGAAAATTGGAGGCTGTCTTCATCTGGCATTTCAACCGTAAACTCCAGCCCTTGGAGTGTACGTGTGAACATTTCGACCTTTTCTGTTTTAGTCTCTTCTACAAAACAGTGATATAAGAAAGAAATTAAAGATCAACATAGGGAAACATTTAACTTCTCTAAAGCTATGTAGCTCATGCAGCTGCAGAAAAAAAAACGATGAAGAAAAACCTGTCAAAAAGCAAGCGTCAGCGTGTAGCTGCCTAGGCCACATTTTTGATTTGAGCCAAATTTTACGAGGTGGATCTGCTTTTTGTAAAGCGAGTTTGGGCATATCGTGGTTTTACCAGGCTCATCGACCACACAGCACCTAAATAGTAGCTTATGCTTCAACGTATAGAGCACAGACATCGGTTTCATCAAAACGAAGTGCACGCTACGGTGTGCTGATGTGCATATCACAAAGAGCATTCGTTGGCGCATTCTTCCTGGGACGAGGAACACTTGACTGTAGCTTGCAGAGTCATAGGAGTACATATGTAAAGTTTATTACACTGCTATGAGAATGGAAAGCCTACAATGCAACCCCAAGTGTCGGGCGGAGCAATGCAGTGCCTGCGACTCGTATAAACAAAGCCGAGCTGCGGGCGAATGCAGGGGGTCGGCACGTATATCAGCTGGCTTCGGCGGTGTTTCCCTGGAAGCGCGCCTTCAGAAATGCATGGTGGTGTTGGCCGGAACATCTCCATCAGCACCTCATACAACCGTGCGGTGGGCGCAAGCCACTGCGGGGGACTCGGACAGCGACGGCAGCGAGCATCTGCTCAACGAGCTCGGGGCTCCGATTTACGAATTGAAGTCTACGGTCTACGACTCTGCCTAGCTAAACGACGCGACGACTATAGTGTTGCAGATCTCAATGGCTGGAGGCATCTGAGCACTGTGCTCGAACTGTGGGAACGTGGCCTCCGCCCGAGAGCGCCGTGCAAGAACTTATGAAGACGCCGTGCAGCAGTGTTTTTAACAGACCTGAAGGGAGGGTCTGGGAGAGACGGATTTGGGAGCGCGCCGAGTGCGCATCGGAATAAACGAACTGCATTTACCCAGTCTAAGTCTCCTCTCATCAGCGACATACGAGAGCCGGTTTTCTCGGTCCACACTGGAGAAAGGGGCATACGAACTTCACTCCAAGTAACAAGACAAGCACCACCACCACAGCTGCTTAAGTAATACATTTACGTACAAGCTGTACCATGTGGATTGCTCACTAAGAGTTACTGCACAACATTTCTCAGTGCTTGTCTGGTACATTAAAATCACCAACTATCATAAATGGTGCATCTTTCTGTTCTCTAACCCAAGCAAAGTGTCTTGAAAATTACCCGCCGAGGTAGCTTGGCACATGAGGCATCACGCAGCTAAGCTCGAGGGTGCGGGTTCAATTCCCGGACACAGTGGTCGCATGTCGATAGGGTGGTTAGGTGCACTTAAAGAATCCCAGATGGTTGAAATTAATCGTGAGTGTCTCCTATGATATGACTCATATCATATCGTGGTTTTGGCAAGTCACACTTCAGTGACCATTACTGTGCTATAAAATTTTCAATAGCAATCATCACCGTTCTTGGGTTTCACCTGTGGCACATGCCCGCACACGAAAGGTGTTGGTGGTTACGTGCCACACGCGATGGGGGTAAGGGTTTCATAACGTATGTGACAGGCATGTCACGTTATTCATGTCGTGATCTATCACATTCATCGGGCACTTATGTCCTCCTATGCCAATTTTCGTATATACCATGTTAGGCACATGACCACAACAGCACTGAAGTATACGGACAGATGGAAATGGCTAAAAGTGCCTTTAGTTTGCTAAGAAAGGCTTCACATTTAATAAAGAACACAAACAAGTATTTGAAATGTCAACAATGTTATCTACAAGATCCCTTTCACATGCGAAAAATCGTACATAGGGTAAACAGGCCGATTTATTAATATTAAGAGAAGAGCTTGTGTTGGGGCTAGTTTGAATACCTTACTTATACTTAAAAAGCAGCGCTACAAAGAAACAGGACACAGGACAAAACTACACACACTGAGCATTGAATCTGTGTGGTTTCGCCCGTGTCCATTTCTACTTTGCCGGCACTGCTTTTGGCATACAAGTAGGTGAAGAGGGCGTAAATATGCGACAGAGATGCTTCAGTCGCCGGGACACTTGGCATCACACCGCACACAGTGCAGCTGCGAGCCTATCTTCAACAAAACAGACTTTGAGAATGCCCTCTGTAAATGAAATGAGGAGATGCTGGAAACACCGAGCACTGAGCAGCCTTTCAGTTTGAAGGTTGAGCGCTACTAAGATACAGTGCGGGCAACATTTGCCACGAGTGTTCTTTAGGCACAATGAGGCAACAGCTCCTTTAAAGCATGGAGTGGGCGGGCTTGAAAAGCGAAAGTGGTTTGCTAGCGTGCGTCTCAAAGCACCAGCAGGCACCAACACCTTTGAAATGAAGCCACATATCTAAAAATCTGATCTGGCCATTGACTAGGACTTCGTGCACAAGGTCAAGTAAGCCCATTAATCTTTGAGCAGAACCAACACCTTTTTGCTTTCACGTTTAATAGCCTGCAGATCACAAATGAAAACATCGGTATGATGTGAAAGTCAATACACACTACAGGCTATCTTATCTCAGCAGAATGACTGACCCAGCAGCAAGCAAGCAAGCAAGCAATGTGTCTGCGGCATAAAGCACAGGCACTACCCCTCTTGCACAGTGCAAGAGGGGTAGTGTACCAAACTTCTCTAAGATGTAGAAAAGTGTACATTGGCCAAACTGGGACATGCATCAATGATAGGTTCAAGGACCATGCAAACATAAAAAATGTGCGTGAAGGTTTCGTTTTCTGGCTCGCCACTGTGTGACTTGTAAGGACCGCTCACCAACTTGGAAAACACTTGTCATTGAAGTAGTCACACGAATTTTAGAAATTTTTCATTGGTGCTCTAAAAACAAAAACACTGGTGTCGAGAACCCTAGAGTATATATAGTGGTGCCTCGAAATGCATTGAGTATAGTTTTAATAGCGCTGCCTTAAAAAATCACTCTGTTTCGATATCGAGGGGGCGGTTTCACAGCGACATGTTAACATAGTCTGGTGTAGGTCTAGGTCATGTGGGGAGAGCAACTCGCGATGTGCAATACTCGAAGACAGCTTATCTTGGCAGTGAAGCAAAGGCTAAAGAGGCGAGGCTACCGCACATTCATGGTACTCCGCTAGTATTACACAGCTTGCAGTCGATTTCAATCTGCTTTTTTTTTTTCATTATGTCACAATATAAGCACCCTCATCCTAGTGGAAAACTTGCAAAATGCGTCTTGATCTCTGATCACTAAGGTTGAACGTTGGGCTAGTTGGTGCAGCATAATCCGAAGGTTTCACAGCGCAAAAATGTCGCGGAGGCTGTGACGTTCAATGAATGCCTACGCCCTCTTGACATCACTATAGAATGCCCACAAGATGACCGCCTAAGATTCCTAGACCTTGAATTGCACTTCATGGCGTCACATGTTTGTTGGTCCTATGCCCCGCGAGGCAATAAGGCCATACTACCCTTCAATTCAGCTCACTCCAAGCTGGTAAAAAGAAGCATTGCCGGTTTGTGCTTTAAGAATGTGCTGACAAAATCCTGTGCCCACACTGTTTCGTCCAGTTTCACCAAACAAGTCGAGCGCTTAGAATGTGCAGGCTACTCTCGCGATGTTTTAAGGTCCGTGGTGGAAAAAGCTCTAAAAGCTATCAAGGATGCTAATCATTCTACTGCAATATCCGGTGAGGCAACGCAAGTGCGAGAAAAAAAGTCACAGTAATCCCTTACCTGCACCAAATTAGCCACAACATAAAGCGGGTTGGCAAGCAAGCTGGTGTAAATGTAATTTTTTCAGCCCCCGCCAAGCTTCTAACCATGTGCTGTCAGGTGAATTCTGATGCAAGACCCCAAAAAATGTGCACCACCAAGCATACAGATTGGTTCGTCCCATGTGAAGATCGCGTCGTGTATTGTATTCCGTCCGCTACCTTGTCAAAGTGAATTTGTCGGTCAGACTGGAAGGTGCCTTAATGAACGTCTTAAGGAACACAGGTACAATGTAGATAGGGCTATCAGTGGGCATTTAGGAATTCATCGTCGGGATTGTGGGTGCCGGCCTCTTTTCAATCACCCACGTTTGCTTGCAAAAAACAAAAATAGGATAGCGCGCGAAATCATAGAAGCCCAGGAAATTTTTAAATGTGATAAAAAGTGTATCAGTGTTGCGTCGCTTGCACTTTCGAGCAAGGCAAGTGAATTTTTATATCAGAACATGTGATATCGATGATGGGTTGCTGTTCCTTTGACTGTTTTTGTATACCTCATCTGCTCTGTTTTTCCCCCCTTTTTTTTTTCCCTGTGTAAATGCGCATATATATTGCTGTGGCAGGAAAATAAAAAGCCAGTTGTAAGTTCAGCACTGTGTGTGTGTCTCTTCTTTGCTCGTCCTCGTTGTATGCGTGGTGAAACCTTCGGATTGATCTCTGCGGCTTTCATTCTGGCGATAGCGGCCGTTCCAGCCCCTACCAAAAAACAGAGGGCCAGCACAGGAAAATGAAGGCAAATTCCAGTTTATGTTTTGCTTGCTCACAGCATTAGTGCCTTTACAAAAACATATACATGAAAAATGTGAATCGAAGAGACATTTCAATTGCTCAGTGTATAATTCAGTGTCATGTTTTGGGTATATTTTTTTCTGAGAAATAGAGAGTATGCGACTGCACAAGGACCAACACATGTCAGGAATGCCATTTTTACCTCGAAAAACGGGTGTGCAGAATAAGTAGTGCTTTCAAGAAATCAAAAAAAGAAGGAATTTTTGTAAAGTGAGCAATAATATTACCTATGACTCTTTTAGTCTCATAATAAAAAAACAGTATTCGTTGGTGCAAGGCTAATGGGAGAATTATCAATAAAGTTACGTACTATTTCCTGGCGTGCTAGCAGTCATGCGTTTAGGTTCGGTATCATACACAGCACTGCCAAGAAAAGTTGTCCCCGAGTATAGCAGCAGCTACAGTCTATGGTCTGCCATCAGTCTCACGTAAGCAATGATGAGTGAATTTGTTTATCAACTCTCACAGCGATTTTGGCCACATGCAGGATGCAGAGTTCGCAAACACAGCAAACTGAGTTGACTCGTCATCCTAACGCCATCGTTGTGACATTAAAGGGCCCCTAAACAGCCTCTGAAAACACAAAAAAACAAGCGCATTATTCTCTCTTGGCATTTCTCATCTTTTTGGCACACTTCGTGACGCCAGAACGGTGATTCACGTGACATCATTAGAGTACATACTCTCAACTGGTCTATATACGAGATATCAGTTGTGAATTGTCTCCTACCCTGCTTTGCCATGCAGTAGCCCACCCGTGCTTCCTTTGCCTTGCATGATTATCGTGTGTCATCAACTGATTTCACTTAATTTTCTACATTTCTGCCTGCACAAGTGAACATAACAGAGTGTAGCCGACACGCGTGAGATCCTTATAAGCTCAACGCCTAGTGCTGACGTTGTACGCATGCTTTATGAAGAAATATGTGGCGAGGAGATATCGCCTGTAGGAAGGGCGAGACAGTGAAGGCAAGAAAGAAACCACTCCCTCTTCTTTGAACTCGAAGTGGTTTAGGGGCCCTTTAAATAAACTAAAATATTATAAAATACGTGTTTCCTGCCTGCGATGTTTGGAGGGCCTTAACATTACATGCCAAGGGAATGAAAAATATCCCTTTTGTGATGCCTGAAAATCATGTCAATACTCCTTTAAGAAGAGCAAAACTTGTACGACATGAGAAATCACAGAATCTGAAGCATTCCTAATCATGGCCTCTGTCACATACGCAGATAAAGAGCTTGCTTATTTACACATGGGCAGGTGATGGCACCTCGATTAGACGGCGCATGAACAATAATACTGTACAAAATTCAGAAGTTCACCACTCGCGCTTGCCCTCTTGTTTCGCTTGTCTTTTATTTTTTATTTTTTTGCTGCAGTATTTTTCAATGATGTACCAACACAGCGCCAGTCTATGTCGTTTGTGTGCCTTCTCTTGTCTTCGTTTCATTGTGCTGCACATGCTCAGTATGTACCAACATGCCCAACTGAATCTAGAGGTGTTTTTTTCATTGCAGATTTTGTTTGCCATATCACTTTTAGGCAGCTTTTTAAATGTGAAGCATTTCTTAGCGAACCTTTGGCACTTTGAGCGTTTTTATGCACGTGTCTGTCTGTCCGTCTGTCTGTCTAGCTAGCTATCTAGCTAGCCACCTATGTCTGGGTGCTCTCATGATTGCCTCCTTAACTTGGTGCAGACCATAATTGGCATGGGAGGGTAAGAAGATTTGACGAATATGACTGTCGGGTCATAACACGAATAACGTGAAAATCCTGTTGTGTACGTCGTCAAACCCTTTCCTCCAGACCCATGTGGCACATACCACTTTACCACGGGCCGCGGTGTACGGGTGTGCGCCACAGGTGATTGACAGTTTATATATACCCAGGAACAGCGAGAACAGGCATTAGTAATTTAAGTGAAAGAACGTTAAGAAAAACCGGCATCGGCCGTGTTGACCCGACGAATAGAAGCAATAAAATTAGGATCCCAGCAGGAATCGAACCTAAGCATTCTGTGTGGGAATCGGGTATTCTACCACAGAGCCACGCCATGTCTATGAGCTGGTTAAAAAAAAACAGCCTATGCAGGCGTAATGTCGGTGCAACGTCAATTGTGGTTGAGGTGCTGAATGTATAATTTTACAAGAAAGCAATAAACACTACATATGTACTCCTACGATAGAGGTGTCACATCAGATTAACGTCTGTGGTTCCAATGTTGGCTCCACTTTTATAGCAGTCTAATAAACATTATATTTGTATTCCTATGATTCAGCAAGCTATATTGAAGCATTGCTCGACCCCGGAGAAATACATTAATGAAAGTTTCGTATGATATTCGCATGACTGCACCATAAAGTGCACTTAGTTTCGATAATACTGATGTATGTACTCTAACGCGAGGGCTACGTCGCACCATAAGTTACCCTTTAAACGCCAGTGTTGTCGACGTGCCTGGTAAGCCCACAATGTGCACACAGCTACTACACTTACAAAAACACCTTGATCCACCTTGTAACGCTTGGCTCAAAGCCATAAAATACAGCATAGAAGCAATCGCTGACTGCTTCGCATGAAACCGATTCCCACAACGCGTGGGATCTGCCGAATTTTGTTGCTTACTGTCTGTGAAACAGACCATGTTGCCTACACCATGTGCTACTTCTCAGATTCCACTCAGACATCTTGCAAACCATAGTAAAAGGGCAGCGGCTCATGCCAACTAACTTCACACCAGCTGGTTGCCACAAACGCAGCATTTTGATACCATAGTTACACAGGCACGCTAACCTCAGTTACGACAAACCTCAGTTCCCTTAAACCGTAGTTACATCCAGTTAGACAGAAAGCCTAATCGCAGTTATCCCACTAACTGTGGCCACTACGAACCGAGATCGAACACCTCACTTAAGGAAGCTAACTAACAAAACAGTGGCACCCATGTCGGCAGTCAAAGGCAGCATGGCTGCAATGGAGGCTGAAACGACTTCCTAAAAGCGAGTCAACTGGCCTTTCTCAACAACAGAAATGCTCACATGTGAAACAGTCCGTCAAAGCAAACCAAACCAAACGTGATACCAAACGTATCAAGCAGCAGATTGTCTTGGCTTTCGCATTGACCTCAAGGTGTCTTAGCCTGTGGTTAGAGACCAACCTTTCCTCTTTCATGACCAGTCTGCTTTGGTCAATGCATGTTCCCTTCAGAGGTTGCACGTTTCTCTGCTATTTCAACTTGCTTTATGCCCACCACTGAACACGCTTTTCTCCTGCCTGCACAGTATGAATGGTATTTTAATTCCACTTACATGCAGGAAAACATATGTGGGGCAAACAGGCAGCAACTTAAGTGAACAGCTATGTGAGCACCACAATAATCCCGTGATCAGTGTAGCACTTTGGCCAACCATAGGTACTAATTGCAATATAAGTGAGCCTGAAACATTCTGTAATCACACTTCCATAGTGCGAGCGTGATTAGCTGGCAGGAATTTAGGGAATTAGTAGGCACATGCTTGTTTCTATATGATTGTGGTGCCTCACGAATGTGGTGCTGCATGATAAAAATCGTAAATACAGGATAACCTCTCATCACAACAAACAGGCATACAACAGACTTTCAGATATAACCGACTGTATACTTCAACGTCAGTTTGGTCAGCCTACTTCATGCAAATTAATTCGCTCTCAAAAAACCACGTTAGGATGAACTATCAACTACAGCGAACAAAATTAAGACACTTTTTTTGTCTTTAGGTTATAAAACATACTTTTGCTGCAGCAACAGGGGCTGTCAATAAACTTGACCGTGCCAATATCTGCTCGCTTTGGCCTTTGACGGTCATTTTTTTGCCAAATGTGAAACCACAGTCACATTTTCTTTTATTGCAGATTTACAATCTTCACAGTCCGACTTCTTTCGAAATAAACTAGCCTTAGTTTTGAAAATGACCACAAAGTGAGAAAAAATATTTTCATTGGTACAGATGCAATGTCTATTCACAAACATGTTCCACGGGCTTCGCAAAATGTGTGCACCAGATTACTGTCACCTATGGACTAGTCAGAATTTTCATGCCCTGCACACTTCTGAGAAGATGCTCCTCGGTCGGATTTCAATTTTGAACTGGTTAGCCAATTCTGGTCTCTACGGCTAACATCCAATGAATTGCAATTTGGCAGTAGCCTGAATCAAATGAATTAGTGCTTGACTTGTTTGCAGCACAGGAACCATTGTGCACATCTACACTGTAATCGCAGGGTATGTGAGCGTACACAAGAAAGCGCTATGGTCATCCACCTGTCAGAAAAACCAAATGAGTCAGGAAATTCTGGTAACTATTCACCTTGTTGCTATCGGGAGGCAATCAATTTTGATTAATCTTAAAGAAAATGCACAAGCATGACAGCATTGTCTGTATGCATACCAGCGTTTGGCTGTGAGCTGCTGAAATCACAACCCGATGAACCAAAATTCCGACAGATCCCTCACACTGTGGGAGTCGATGTCATGCGAAGCAGTAGGTGAGTTGCAGCCTATGCCACTTCTTTTTTTATGCTTTGAGCCAAATGTTGAGAGGTGGACGACGTCCTTGTGCACTTTCAGTAGTTATCAGTATATTGGGGGCTTACCAGTGACGTCGACTACGCTGGCACCCATAGGGTGCCCGTGTAGTTGTCATGTCGGTACTCACATTAAAGCACAGATGTCAATTTTATCAAAACGAACTTCATGCTATGGCGCCGTGACGTGCTTATCATAAGCAGCAGTTGTTCGCATAGACCTCCAGGGTCACGCAACAGTTGACTATAGCCTCTAGAGTCATAGGACTTCGTATGTAATGTTTGTTCCATTTTATGAAAACGGATAGCCAACACTGCAACCATGATTAATGCTGCCCCTAAACGATGCTTGTAAGGGGTTTTTCTCGATGCAGTTCTAAGCCCTGGCATGGCTCCATGGTAGAATACTTGACTGCCACACAGAATGCCAGGGGTCGATTCCGTTTTGAAATATGATTTTTATTCTTTGTGTACGTCTAATTTTTCGCTCACTGGTTTAGCTGCCCATGCCACCACCAGATTTCCTGCAACACAGGTTCTTCAACGCTATCCCATTAAGATTTCCAGAACGTGTCATTGCCATTACTGGGTTGATGCAGACTATGAATAGCTTGCGACTCATAACCACATTCTATGGGCTGTGGTATACGAGTATGCGTCACACATGACTGAGGGAAAGGGTTTCGTGACGCATGCAACAAGCATATCACGCTATTCATGTCATGACCTGTTATTAGTGTTCATCATACACTGTCCTCCAATGCAAATTTTGGTTTGTGTCAAGCATAGCTTGGCATAAAAGTGGAGCTCACTCAGACTCACTCAAGAAATATATCTTGCGCTTAGGGCTCACTCGGACTCAAACTCACCAAAATTTTTCGCAACCTCACTCGCTCCGGCTCAGACTTGCCAAAATATTACTCGCCCGTACTCAGTCAGACTCATGGCTTGATCGGAGTATGAGCCAGTCTGAGTGAGTCGGTTTATGGGTGAGTTCATAGATAGATAGATATGGTCAAAGTGCTTTTGGTTCGCTAAAAAATGATCTGCATTTAAAAAGGAAGCAACTATCGAGAGCTCAGCCTTTGAGGGAACCACCACTTGAAGATATCAGTTTTCGTGCCCCCGACGAATAGAAACCACCCAAGAGACAAAATGAAACTGGCCACTGTGCACTAGCACCGACATCCGAGCGATAGCCAACGCACTGGCCTAACCAAGCCTACAAATGCAAACCAAAGGTCAATAGCACAAGAAAAAAAATGTCTTGTATCCTCACAAGATGACAGCACTTGCTGGGCTAAAAAAAAAAAAGAAATAGTTGAAAAACTAACGTGTTTTTCAAACACACAACAGTGCTGTATATTTATGTCACTGATTCTGAAAGGGTTAAACCATGGCAAGGTTAAATCACTGCTGGCAACTGGGAAGCTATCAGCCGAGCCTCTAGCCAAGCCAGCTTTCATGTGATGTATTGTATCTTAACACCATTTTGGCATTGTTTTCCTGTGCTGGTCAGCTGCAGCCCGCAACTGCTCAGACAGTGGCCTCCAGAAAATGAGAAAGTTTCCCTAAGCGACAGGATCAAGATCCTTAACAGAGCTGTGTGACAAGGAAAGCAAGCGGATGTCGCAGGAATGATGGGACTGTCAAAGCAGGCCGAGAATTCAACTGCGAAGAGCAAAGGAATTGCTACAGGCAAGTCTCGTAGAAAATTCGTCCAATGCGCTTCAGGCTCCATGACGCAGCATACCTAAAGGTTGAGTCAGGACTTCTGATGTGGCTCCAAGATGCATAAGCTTACAACATTCCAATGAATGGAGAATTGTTGAGGAAGTAAGTGGAATAACTAGCTAAGGTCCCCGGACACAATGGTGTGACAATCATCCAAAGATGGCTGTAACTTTGCGAGGCGAGGCATGGAGTGAAATTCTTGCAAACCTGAGGTGAATGCGACAACACCAGTGTGGATGCTGTGCCAGAGTGGAAAGCAAATTAGCTTCTGATGCCAGGCACGTAGGCAAGGGGGGGAGGGGCGCCCCCCCCCCCAAATTCGTCCGGCCTTCTATATTCCCGGGCAACGTTTGTTTTATTTTTGCCATGGAAAGACTTTCTTTCGAACAATTAGGCCTTGGGCCCTCCCCCGAAAAAAAATCCTGGCTACGTGCCTGTCTGATGCTTCTTGTGAGACACAAGGATAATGGTGTGCTTAATGCCGATGAAAGTGGACTTCATTTTAGGTGAAACGTTGCACGTTCCTTCAGGCAACCACTGTCACAGAAGTGCTCCAAGAAGGGTTCGACCAGGTACTTCGTTGCCTTATGGACGGCACATGAAAAAAAAAACTGCTGTTTACTGGGAAGTACAAGCAGCCTCCCACCTAGCAGCACATAAATGGGACAGTTGACTGTACTGCCAACACAAAGGCATGGATAAACAAAAACCTTTTAAACACCAGGCTGCTGTACTTTGGTACGCAAAAGATCAGGCAGAGGCTGGTGCTCTTCTTTTTGAACGGGTACTCAAGTCACAGGAATCTAGCCTATCTAGAAGCAATTAAGCCGGCTTACTTTTCCCCAAATACGACATCAGTACTCCTGCCAAATGATCAAGCTATCGCGCCCTCTGTGAAAGCTACCTACCACATACACCTTGTTGAGTGCCTGTAGCCAAACTCTTCGACATGCAGAGGAATCGGGAATCCAAAAGAATTCCTATCAAAGTGTTGGCAGGCATCTTGAAAAAGCTGAAAACAGGTGTTAAAGGACCCCTGAAAGCAAAACTTTTGTTTGAGACTTTTTTAAAGCAATTTGTAGCTTTGTGTCTCGTAATCCTGATATTCAATCATAATTGCTACAATGTATCATATAATTAAAGCTGGCATAGTTAATTGTGACCATTTTAGCATCACTTTGAAACGGCTGCCTAAAATCGTAAGCAACTATAGTTGGATACAACTTGAGAAGTCAGGAGAAACCCCACCCAGACGACCGAAGCGCAGCAGCCGATCGCCTCCGTGCCTAAAGAAATAGTCCTGCTCATGCACGCGCAGATGTTCTCCGAAGGCGGAGCCACTGGCCGTCCCACTCATGACGTCAGTCCCGAGTGCGCGCCCACTGGTGCAGGCTTCTGTTCATCCGCCTTTGAGGAGGAAATGCCACTGACTTCTAAAGTTGTATCCGACTATAGTGCCTGACCGTGGGGGAGCACCTAAGGTCACATGCGCCCAAGCTGTGGTGACACTGAAAGTGCAGTTTTCAAATCAGGGCTTCGCACACGGCAAGGAATGAAACAATGTGGTTGCTTTGGTGTGAGTTATGCCTGTTAAGTGTGTGTCCCCTCACGAAAAAGAAAAGCATTCCTGGCCTAAGCAGCCATAACTGCCTTGAGAGCAGCCCGACAACAAAGCGAAAGGGGTGAGTAAAAACGCCCATGCCGGCTGCCAGTCATGGTATTGTGTACGCCCCGCAAATATCCTGTGGCATCGACTATACCCGCTTCACTCGTGGAACATCACAAAGGGTAGCAATGTCAAGAGGCGCTGCCAAGTAATATGAGCACTCATGCTTAATCTAAAACCAAATTAAAATATCTTAAAGGCAATGTACACCACTAATAATTGGTCACAAGTCTCCATGTATACAGGACAATCAAACAACACAAACATGTCGAAGTTTCAGTTTTGATGTCAGGGGTTCTTTGATAAGAACTGCTTGAGAAGGCCGGTTTCAGGAAAGACAACAACCCTGACAGCGAGGAATCGTTCGACCTGAATGATGAGCCGTAGGACCAGTCAGTGTGGCTTTGATTCAAGGAAGCATTCAAGCAGAGAGCTTCCCTGACTTAGTCACAATTGACAATCGTGTTGTCGACACCGAGCAACAGACAAGGAGGTGCGAGCCGTGGCTGAAGATCGTGCTAAGCTTTCATTCGATGGCTATCAAGAAAATGAGCCGCCTGCAGTCAAGGTAACTTCACTGCAAGTGATAGACCATAATAAAGAAGTGAAGGAGTACTTTCAGCAGCAGGAAGACGGCTGTCACGTTTTCAGTGTTGCCACGGTGAAATACAGCGCAGCGACTGCATCTGCTCTGAAAGTGACCCGCAATTTCTTATCACCAAGTCCAGGACTTCAGGTCACTCACAGACCAATTATCTTTGGTCGTGTGTTGCCATTTGACGCTGAATTATTGCAACCCGCACAGGTTATGATCCCGTAGAATTTATTGTGCCCATGACGACGTGGGTACAAGCAGCAGCACACCACATGAACTTCTCCCACCAAACTTGGAAGTCACATGCATCACTTTGTGGACCTTTACTTTTTTTTTTTAAAGCACAAACTTTAGCAGTGTTCTGGTAAAACACAAATGTTCTTTGTGAATGAGGAACTGAGGGTCTTGGTTTCTGTTATTAAAGCCACATGAAGCTGACAGACAAAGCAAACATAAGCATTTGAGGAAATTGTGACTGGCAATTTTTTATTTTATTCCAGACATTTGACACCAGTGAATTTTTGGAACGAACTAAAAAGAAGTGTTGTACTTATAATGCAATGAAAAAAAGTGTAAGTAAGCCCAGCTTTCGTAGCAAATTGATACAAATGTTAGGTGCCACTTTTATTTACTCAAATTGATGTAAGCCACCTCATTACTTGTCACAAAACTATTAAGCGTCGCTGCACATTATATCTAATGCAGCTGGCAAGTCACGCAAACCCTGTCTACCGTACTGACCTAGCACATAGAACTGCCACACGCTGCAATGGGCCGTGCTGCACATAATTACCATGCTGAGGTCCCGGCAGATTCCAGTAGTTGGCAGAGTTTTAGATGTACAGAAAAGATGCAGTTTTGCAAAAGGGTGCTACACGTGCTCTGCTATGTGCATGCACCATTTGGCTCACACTGTCGATCCACTGCCCAAGTTTGACATGTGAGCAGATAAAATTAGCCTTAGTGACACGCATGTATATTGTAGCACGTGGATCATACTACAAGTCTCACTTAGAGGGAAAACGTAGCACAAGGTGGTGAGCATGATCAAAATTGCAGGGAAGATGGTGACACAACCCACAAAACACGAAACCTCTATAAAACGTTTTATAGAGGTTTATAGAGGTTTTAGGCATTTTAAAGACGTTTTATAGAGGTTTTGTGTTTCACAGGAAGAATGAGTGCCAGCTTACTGCTGGGGAAGATGTGACTAAAGAAAGATGAACAGCATAAAAAAGCATTCTTCTCGTTCTTGTGTACTCAGGTTCACTGTGCTACCGCAGTGTAGGGCAAAATTTTTAAAAGATTGCAATTTTTTTCTTTGCTATTTGGGAAGTGTATCCATTTGTGTATATTTTGTGTACTCGTTCTTTTCTGAGAAAGGCGCTTTTTCTGGCTGAAGAACGTTTTTAGAAAAATA
Organism: Rhipicephalus sanguineus; assembly: GCF_013339695.2. Classification (NCBI taxonomy): domain Eukaryota; kingdom Metazoa; phylum Arthropoda; class Arachnida; order Ixodida; family Ixodidae; genus Rhipicephalus; species Rhipicephalus sanguineus. Next base: position 39,418,913 of record NC_051182.1, on the reverse strand, counting down.
GTACTTTTAGTCAGATTTCGATTAAACTTCTACAGTTAAAGAAACGCAATTTTTTAAAGAAAATGATACACACATTAAGTTGATACCTCTTTTAGTTATTTAGAAAACGGTTCTTCAACTTGTTAAAAAATGCACAGGAAGTATAGAGCTTACCCTGCGCCCTCAATGAGAACCCAGCCAGCCCATGAACTCATGATCACTAAAATTTGAAGAACACTAGGCTGAAGCGTGGTGGTGCATTGTGACACCACTTTCTCGCACCAATCACGCGGGACGAAATGTACCGTTTGACCACTGTGAACACCAAATAGCCTGTTACGTTTGTTTTTCAGGTTCTTTACTGTTCACATCGAATCCACACGGCATTCTTCACTGCACTGTCGAAATTGTGACACCGAATTTTCTTGCGCGAGAGGCTCACTAATTTTGTGGCACTTTTGTAAACGATGCCCGAGACACAGGCAGGCACATAGGCTGTTGTCATCTAACTGTGTGTTTACGGAAGTTGCAAGTTACGATTACGCAAGTTGCACATGATATCCCTCAATAGAGCGCCCTACTGTGTACCCTCCGCTCGACATAACAAAGATCGATCACTCGGATCGCACGTACGCGACTGATGGCCTAGCCGCAACTGCTCGCCCTACTAACTAGCCAAACACTCGCACACGATGGTGACCAGTTCATTAAGATGCACGTGACAGGTGTGAACAACAAGAAAACACTCGTAGGGAAGAACAATAACTTAATACTCACAAGTTAACGCCAGCTGACTCGCTGTTGCTGATGCGCCGGACGATTCCCGGATGACAAAAGCAGGGTTGCCAGGTCTTCGTGAAGAAAGGTCGCCGAATTATCAGAAATATCCCGAAATGTAGCCAGAGGAGTATCCACACATAACTAAAACAAAGAGGCCTTCAAGCCTTTCTCACACAAGTGCTATTTGGCCGTATTTAGCAGTCAGAAGAAAGGCAGCGATGGTGCAATCAACCAGCAAATGTCAAACCCGCTTGTCGCTCAGCTGGGCGAGTTGGTATGATGGCACAGGGCGGCAACAGAACGGCGCGCTGACTCTCAAATAGAATTTTATAAAAAATAACACGAAATTGAAACGTTTCATACAGCGCCAGCTGACAAAACAAGCAAACCACGACCATGTTAAACACAGGTGTCACACGGGCTCTTTTGATAGCGGTGGGATCAAGACGGTCGCTACTGATTACCAGATCGTGATTTGGCTGGCGTCTGGCACCAAACACAACTCGGATTATTTTGGACCGTGTAGCAGCGACCATTGTCGATCGCAATAAAGAAATTCGATCCGGATAGGCCCGATCACGATCAAAAGACACCATTACAAAGAATCAACAAAAAGAAAACGCAGGCGATCGACGCAGTCACATGTAAATCAAGATGAGGTGGCGCGAGAATGCAGCATATATTTTGTTTCATCATGCTGAAGCTCCGGATGGTTGACTTATGCAGCTACAGTCATCTTGAACTCGACATGTGTTAAAAGCCATGAGAATTGCGGTCGTATAAAGAGGCGAACAAGCGCGCTTAATTGCAATGGTCTGCTAAGGCGTTGCCATCACCATCAGGTGGGGATGAACCCCTCACCCCGAAATAATTCTGGCTGCACCCTTGACAAAGTGACCTAGTTGGTCACATGGCGTGTGTACGTGCTTCTAATATCACACTAATACACCTCGCCCTGCGTACAAACGATAAGGCATCTTGTAAACAACAACGACCAAGCATTCCACGGTTTAAGGAACGCGCATGTCCATAACAGCCCACCTACTCACGCCCTCAGCCTTCTCTGTTAGCTTAGCCCTAACAAGATTACGTTTTTTTGACAGCCTAACCGATGAGGAAGACCTTGGATATGTGCAAGATATGTCAGATTACTATTGTGTTTTTAGGCTTAAACCTGCTTCTTTTCGTTGCAACGTTCTAGCGCACTACATCATCACCGTTTTACCATTTTACCGCGAAGTCAAATTGTCATTACCAAATCAAGACTTAGTATGAAATGTGGTCCCTGAGAAAGGGACAGAGAAAAATTAAAATTTAGACGGCTTGGCGGGGCCACAGAACTGATGAATTGTGTTGGAAGGAGGGTCTTGGGCTGCAGTTCAAAAGAATTTTGAGGCAGCCATCTCAAATATATAGATTTTCAGATTTTCAGATTCTTTCACCTGAAGCCCAATGAGTTCTGTGTGTTGGTGGTGCTCTGCAAATGGTTCTGAAGTCTAAACCAGGAGGCTGACGGCCTGGCAGCAATTACCAATCAATCGAGCCATATCCATGCCCGATCATTACTCAGCACCTCACATTCTTGTGATGTCACAGCCAAACTACATGGTGCAACAATTTTCTCCCAAATTGGCCTCGTACGGTCCTACCATCAAATCCTTGTGGATCCAGAAGACATCCTGAACATGCTGATAGTCACACCCTTCTGTCTGTTTGAGTTCCTTCATGCCATTCGGCACGAGAAACTCCAGATGGAGATTTCAGCGTTTTACACAGCCTCGACTTCTTTCATGCTACCTCAACAACTTACTCGTCGCAAGCAGTTCATCAAATGAGCCCAATTCACATCTGCAAATCTGTGATCCAGCACTTGGCCAAGCCTGGAACATTTGTCAACATAGATCTGTATTTGGCGCCCGCAATTAAGCTCACCTTTCCTGGCCATTTCATCTCGTCTCCAGTATTAAACCACACCCAGACAGAGCTGTTGAGAAGTTCCCATTTCTGAATACTAAATGTCAGCTCTGCGAGTCCCTTGTCTTGTGAGCTACTACCACCGTTTTGTACCTTGGCACTGGGCCATTCTACATCCTCTCCACTTCCTGCTGTTGATACACAGAAGTGCTGCTATTGAGCTCCCCTGGACCAAGAACAGCCCGAGCAGCCTTTCGGGGACCGAGAGACGCCTTGGCGACACCATGGATCCCCTAACATCAAACGAGAGTTCCACGTACTATGCATCATCATTGACATCTTGGATGCAGCTTTGGGTGCTGGATACACTTCAACAACTCATCTAAGAAGTACAGGCAGCCAATTGCTTCCTTTTCCTGAAAATTGACACCCACTGAGATTACAGCACTTTTGGGTGAAGACAAAAGCAGCAGTACAATATTTTCATCATTAGATGTAAGGAAGTGAGTTCTTCGTCATGAAATACATGAGTGCACATCTCATGTACGCCTTAAAGTTCCTCAATTCCAACAGTGGTCTTCACACTACCCGCAAACTGCGGCAGATGTCATACATATCAAAATTCAGTACAGACATTCCACATCAAGGGAGCTGAGAACACTCTGTCTCAGAGGAATAGACCTCAAAAAAGTGGCAACTGCTTGACATGATGAGGAATTCTGGCATGTACAAGAATTATAAACTTCAACAATGCTAGAATTTCAGTGGTTTCCTCTGCCAGGAACAGGAGACGCTTGTTGTGACACATGTTGTGACACAAACCTTGACCATTTATGCCCACTTGCAATCATCATTAAGAATTCACACCAATAGAGAATCTTTCACACCCAAGTATCTGGGCAATCCAAAAGTTTTTCACGGTAGATTTCATGTGATGTAGCATCACGTCGGTGTTCCACCAGCAGACTCGTGAGTGTTGATCGCTTTGCAGCACTTCAAGATTCAGTCACGCTGTGGCATTGTTGGATATGTTTGCATGCAGGCCCAAACACTTAATTCGACCATATTTTTGTGGACCCTATCGTGCCATTGCCACCCTACCAAAGCCGAACTTGTTGGCTCTTGTTGACTGCATGTTTCAAGCGTTGCATGGAATATATTCCGACTCCAGACATTACAGCCGCAACTGTTGCTCCTGCTTTTGTCAGGCGCTGGCTGTGTCACTTTGGCATGTCATCCTCCATCACAACAGAGAGAGAAAGCCAAATTGAGCCTACATTATTCGACCACGACCTACCACCCAATGAGCAATGGAATGGAACATATACGCATGACATTCAAGGCAGACATATTGGCTGAAGCACTGTTAAACCTGTTTACGGCATGGCTGTAGGTCTGCACAGTTATTAAGTTCTTTGAGTCTGACCAACACCAAGCCCACATTCCTGCTGGTGACTACACATCTCGTATACATCATGAAGAAGCTCTGACCTACAGCTCTGTGACAGCGCACAGGAAGGAATAAGACACATATGTGAGCAGTGAACTTGAGTGCTGTACGTATTTTAATGAAATGATGCAGCATGAAAACCACCCGTCATAGCTGTGTCATGCTGCGCCCACTTCACAAAACTTTTCTCTTGAGTAACCTTTACTCAAATACTATGTCACAGAAACAAAACAGATGTTTCAATACTTATGTGGATGTCATCAGTACACAAATGGCCTGAAAGAGCAAAAATATCCTACTTCATAGCATCAATAAACATTCTGCAGGAGGTCATGGTTAAAACTGCACGTTCACTGGTTTTGAGTAAAGCCAGTAAAAAAAATCTTTACGGCATCAGCTCTTCAAGCTTCTGGAAAATTTTTCTTTCTGCATTTCATTTATGCACCAAATTTGGTATCTTGAAATAATCATTAGGTGTGAGAAAAAATGCATAACCCACAATAGTGTTTATTGTGACGTGCTTTTGTTATGATAGCTGTAAAAATTATTGAATCATTGCTCTAAAATTATATCTCATACCATGGAGTAAATCTATTGTGGAGGGGTTTGCAAATGTGCTAGCTCTCGAGTGCCACAAATAAGAGTGAAGAAGTTATTTTAATTTTGTATGGCCTTCAATGGCACTCTTTCAGTGGCTTTGAAAAAAAAGTGCAACTTTGTGTTTTATGTTAGCTTGATCCCTGCAACCAGTTCTCACACAAAGAAGGTTCAGGCACTACTTTAAATACCTGCATTTTTTATCAGTCGGCATAAAAGATGGCATGCTCACACATCTTGAGCTTTGTTTTAGTTGTACTTCAACAAGCTCACGGTCCTAAGTCGTGCTCATCTTTTTTAACTGATCCACATCATAAGCACTGAAGGCCACATTTGAAAAAAATGAAAGATTAAGATAATACGTTTACCCATGAACAGCAAAAAGCAGTGTTCAAGCATTTTCTCATTGATGTCTTATAATGTGACAAATGCTGTGAAGCCTGCCACATGTCAGACAGTCCTCCAAACAATTTCAGAGGCATGTTTGGTCACACAGCCACTTTGACACTGGTTTAGCAATACTACAGCTATACAAGCCAAAAAGCTTACTGTGTGCACAGGATATTCATATAGTAGCTCATCCCCTACTTGCATTATGGGAAAATTCACTAGTATGAGATCTCTTTGACTTCACTGTTGCCTTAATTGCTCAATTGGTTCATTTTCACGTTACCTCCAGCGCACTACAATAATGCTATTCAGATTCCCAGCAGCTTTAGTGCAACAAACTGGGTTTATTGCTGACAGCTATATTCATGGTTTCAAATATTGCTGCAAATGACTGAGTGGAGAACTCTTTCAAAAGAAGATAGTGCCAGTACTTAAAAACTTATTTACAGCAAGGAACAGCATTAGGTTGTAACAAAGCCTGTATAAATGGAGGAATGTGTGAGCCAAGGTTGACTATCCAAGAGAGCACGTTGATCTTCATTCAGCATGTTGGCATCTAAGCCTCACTTTAGTTGAAGCAAACCTGGCTGTTTCCACACATGCGGAAATATAGCAGAAACACTGTGTAAATATTTCTATATAAGAGACACACAATGTCATTGGAGCACCATTTTGGTGCTTTATTTCTAGCCCATTGTAAGTGCTGCAATAATGAAAAGCCTTCTGAAAGCTTGCGCACATACTTTACTGTTCCCTTAATTTAGTAGTCTTTCGTACTTTTTGCTTACTGCAAAAACATTAGAATATCAACGTGAGTGTAATGGAAGGGAGAGATGCAAAAGCCAGTCAAAAATGACCATGGAGGCTATTGAGCTTGTTTATTCGAAAAATACTGTGTGTGCGCGCCCCCGCCAATGTCCTCTTTCTCGTTTTATTTCCAACACACTTCCAGCCATGATGAACGTGGTGAGCTAGAGTGGGGAATTTGGCGAGACAGTGTCTATAAGCATGGAAGCCAGAAAAAACGAACCACCTTACGACGAGGTGGTTAGAGCTGGGCAGGGGTAACCTTGTTTCACCGCTTGGTGAGGGACGGCGGTTTGTCAGCAAAATCTTATGTTAGTCGAGGTTTCAGGAATGATGAGTCGAGCCAGTGACGTTAGGTGTTCAAGATTCCTTGTGGCATCCACTCTAGCATGGATTCATGGTTCATTATGTGCATAGCAGGATATGTGCCTGCAGCTGCTTTGGCTTGCACCAACTTGCTCCTCACCCTTGCTTCTAGTTCTGCTTGACTCGATTAGAAGCTTCTGGAGGCACGCAGCACAGAATTGCATAGAGAGATGTGATAATCAAGTAAACAAGTTAATGAGCACAAAAATACTTTTTGCTCATCTACGCTGAGTATGGAGGAAGGGAACTAGAAAGATAAGGATAGCTAGGATCGAAATATTGAGACACTGAGAGAGAGAAATTTAAACAGAGCACATGGCCAAATTCACTGTTGCTCACAACGCAGGCAAGATTCTTCAGTGCTGTCAACAGACACTCATGCCAGCTTGTTGGTTGCAATAACTGCAACAATCGTAGCTTTCTAGATTTAATCATAAACATCCCTTTCAGTGCGGTGGACAAGGCCTGGCACTAGCTGCCAAATGATTCTCCCGATTTTCTATGGGTGCGTGCACAAACCTCCCGAAAAACAGCGAGGCTTCGCCCCACCACCAAACGAAAAAATAACAATGGAGAGCGGGTCTAAAATAAAGCTTTCCGCTCTTGATCGAGGCAATAACAGCTTCCAGATATGTCCGGAATGCTCCCCTCTTTCCATCGATTTAAAAGGAAAGGAAGGGCGGGGGGGGGGGGGGGTGACGTTACTCGCTCTGTCTTTAATCAAAGTGGTTTTGCCGCCGCATGCACACGTTTTCTTTTTTTTTTGTTATTTACGGTTCGGCGTGTTTTCGCTGCGCGCTGGCGATCGAGAGGTTCGGCGTGTTATGGTATGTGTAAGCACGCGAACTCACGGAAGCGTTTTTTTTTTTTTTTTAGCGTCGTGCTGCTCGACCCATGCCTCCGCGTAGGTTGCTGTTTTGGGCAGAGTAGAGTATAAACAATATGTAGTGTAAAAAAAAAACACGAAAAAAGAAAGACCGGGACTCGAACTCGTTACGACGCGGCGCGTAGAGAAGGTGCGTGACGCCAACACACTCCGCCACACCGGGCTATGCGCTCAATAGGATGTTGTACTTGACTTACGTCGTCGTGGCATGAACATGCTATGCATGTTGGTATGTGTCAGATTACGGCAACCGCACGTATTAATCACCACAACACTCTAACTGAACTGATAACCCTCACTTCGCACACGTCGAGCACTTCCAAGTGGGAAGCCGTTAACCGGCACCGCGCTGTGAACAACGCGGAACAGCCAAATCGATCGCGCGCGATAGCAAAGCAGCTAGCATACACGATACGATACAATTTGCGTCCGATCCGACGTTCAGCGCGCCGTTACGGTTGCGTTACGTACCGCAGCCGGATCCGCTGTTACTTCGTCGTCCCGAAGTAGGGATCGGACGCCTGGCAGATGATAAACTGGGTAAATTTTTCTCAGTTAAATAGTCTTGCGCCAGTTCAACCAACGATCATGCAGATCAGGGGCATAGCCGGGGGGGGGGGGGGGGAGGGGTTCAAACCCCTCCCGAAATGTTTCAGTTTTAATTGCTTGCGTATATATACACGCGCCCATACAAATGCACGCACGAACATACATAAAGTATGGTTGAAACCCCCCCAAAAATATTTCTGGCTACGCCCCTGATGCAAATATACGAGCTTTGTATGATTTAATGACCAAAATATATTATGTTCTGTTCAGCGCATTAATTACTCCCTCGGACTTGAAAAATCGGCGTGTGAAGTGGGACCACCAGAGGCCCGTAGCCACGAAACTATTTCGGGGGGGGGGGGCACTTGCTAAAAACATTGACTGAGAAAAACAGCTATTTTATTACTTATTTTTGTATTAAAGCACCTAATTCACCAAAAATTCGGGGGGAGGGCCGAGCCCCTAGGCCCCCTCCCCCTCCTGGCTATGGGCCTGGACCACCGAAGAGCACCAAAAGGCAGTAGGCGCAGAAATTTGCTCATAACGGCCCGATGTATACCAATGAAGTCGACTCTTCAGCCGACGTCGGCAAAGTCGTTCGAACGGCGGGCCAATAATTCCGGCTTAATTGCATGTTTCAGCCCATATTGGCTGCTGCTTGTATAACTCGGCCCAATGTGTCCGTTCTATCAGACTGGCACAGCCGATATCGGCGGCACGTTCTGAATGCTGGCCCAACGTCACCGTTCTATCAGACTGGCACAGCCATTATTGGCGGCACGTTGTCAATGCTGGTCCAACATCGGCGTCCCATTAGACTGGCACAGCCAATATTGGTGGCACATTGTCAATCATGGGCCGTTCTTGGGCCAGGAACTGCCAGTCTATCGCCGACGTCGGCCCAACGTGCTGTGCTGCCTGGGTGTATGTATGTATGAGCGTGCGTGTCTGTATCTCGTGTGTATGTATGTATGAGCGTGCGTGTCTGTATCGCGCATGTATGTATGTGCGTTCGTGTCTGTATCGCGTGTGTATGTATGTATGAGCGTGCGTGTCTGTATCGCGCATGTATGTATGTGCGTTCGTGTCTGTATCGCGTGTGTATGTATGTATGAGCGTGCGTGTCTGTATCGCGTGTGTACGTATGTATGTGCGTGCGTGTCTGTATCGCGTGTGTATGTATGTATGAGCGTGCGTGTCTGTATCGCGTGTGTATGTATGTATGTGCGTGCGTGTCTGTATCGCGTCTATATGCGCGTGTATATGTATGTATGTGCGTGCGTGCGTGTCTATATCGCGTGTGTATGCGCATGTGTATGTAAGTGCGTGCGTGTCTGTTCGCATGTCCACGCACGTGTGTCTGTAACACGTGTCTACGCGCGTGTGTATGTATGTGCGTATCTATATTGCGTGTGTATGAGCGTGCGTGCCTGTATCCCGTGCGTATGGTCGTGTGTATCTATGTGTGTGCGTGTCTGTATCGCGTGTGTATGCATGTCCGTGTGTGTACGTATGTGCGTGTCTTTATCACGTGTGTATAAGCGTGTGTGTGTGCCTGCGCGCATGCATCGTGTGAGTGCGTGCGTGTCTGACAGCGGCATGCGGGCTCACTCATTTGGCCCAATTTAAGCAAACCACCACATTCCTTCTTGGGTGCCTTCTTTTAGCTCATCAAGACCACAATTATGAAAAAAATTCTCGCCTATACTTTATGCTGGTTACATTATATGCGTTAATACACCGTGCTAAGGCCAGCCGACGGCGACGGGAAGGTAAACCGCTCAACCGCCAGTTGATATACCCATTTTTTCCGAAGCGCTTATTTGTATATACCGAAGCGTCTTTCAAAATATATTTGTCACTTTGTTCTAACGGAAGCCCACTTTCGTCATTACTATTGCTTAAGAAACAGGTTCTCATTTGACGCTTCAAGGGGCCGATTAAACAAGCGCGCGCAGTGATTTTAATACGCCTGCGGCGAGCCAGTGGAGGGTTCAGCGTGCCGTGCGCAGCGGGCCGGCCAGGGGAGGGGAGAAATCCGAGGCGAATTGAGGAGGAAAACGCGCGCGCGGAGGAGAGTGTCGCCACTTTCTAGATCAAGGGGCTTTAAGCCTGTCGGGGTATTTATGTCAAGGCTTCTCACGTTTTTACGGCTTCGGTATTGTATTTATAGCTCACTCGAGTGATTTTAGCCGCTGAAACAAGGTGATCGCAATTGGCGCTCGCACTTCGGCTTATTTTTACTCGGCGGCTGGAGCCTCGGTAATGCGGGTATCGCGAGTAGCCGCGAACGAAGGTGGATTTGCGAGATAAGGCCGTAAATATAAAGCCAATCTGGCGAGTAGTTCACGTTCCGTAAAGGCCCGCGCATGCACAGATTCCTTCCGGCAACTCGTAACACGGTAACGTAAAGCTAAAAGCCCCTAATACAAGCTAAACATTCCTAATAAATGGCATGGTTGCACTAGAACGCCAGCAGCTGAAGCTGCTGTCGTCGCAAGTTAAATGGTGTGTTTGCGTATAACAGTTGGCATAAATATATAGCCTGAGAATGTGGCAATAAAACGCGAAGCTTCGCGAGACTCCGTATATACTTCACGACAAAGAAGCGGTTGAGAGAAGTACACAGTTGATAGACTTTACATTTGCGGTTTTTACAGCGACAGCTGTTATGAGATCATTTCACCGGCCGTTTTTGGCACCGTAGTTGTCCGCCGCCGCCGGTGTCCGTAACCACTATCGCTCGAAATAAGAAAAAACACGAAATAAGAAAAAAATTACAGGATGGAACGAGGTTCGAACCCGGGCCCTCTGCGTGGGAGCCCAGTATTCAACCTCTGAGCCATGCCGGTGCTTGAAACTGCCTTGCAAAAAGGCCCTATACAGTCTTCATGTCGGGAAGGAACCACATTAACATATGTAATGTAGCGTGGTAGAAGAGTAAAATAACAACCAAGTGTCACACGATGTGAATTCTGTAACCAGGCGTCACACAATGCGAATTGCGCAACGAGTGAGTTGTTGAATGCTTCCAACCCATTACAAAGAGCTCTGCCATAATTCATCGTCATTAGCCACAGCATCAACAAAGTGCACATAATGCCTTACAGGTGTTTAGCAGATACTACGGTTCTGCGCAGAATGACGAAAAATTGCGTAGTGGCTGCTTCCTTCCTTCACAAAAATTATGATTTATAGCGTAGTGGGTTCCGCGCAAGTGCACTTCTATTGGTTGCCATGGAAGCCCATAAGGCTCCCATGATCCATTTCCTCAGGGTCTCAATAAAGTTAATTCCCTTTCTCTATCTCTTTCTCACGTTAGCGTATGTTATAAAGTGTGCACTGTAAGCAAAAAAAGCCGAGATGGGAGTAAATGGACTTGTCCTCTAGCGCACGCCCCGATGGGGGTTTTATATACGCCGTCCAGGGGAGTAAAAAATTTACCCCCCTTAAGGACGGAGGTTTTGGATGGACTGAGAAGAGTATTTGTTTACATCCATAGGGGAGCTTTTCCAGGTAAATATGGGAGTAAATTTTTATAACCATCGAAAAAAAAATGCTTTTCGCTGTCGCACCATGCGCCTGAGGAATCTTTAATTAAATTAGCATCGAAACACGCAAACTCGATCACACGTATACAAATGCACACAACATTCGCAAAGTAATACAACACTCACACTGACAACCGCTCGCCACCCGCGCTTCACAACCAAGCTTTGGTCACCGAGTATATATAGGCACCACATCTTGACCTCCAATGTAGCTCAGATAGGACACTTCTTTTCCGTGTAATTAAGCAACAAACGTTCATGGCGTACGTGTAAATTTGCGGTGGCCTTATAGATACCACTGAGGCACACCTATCTTTTACTATAAACCCACCTAACATTCAACGCCTTTTTAATTAGCGAATTTTGATTATCAGCTGGCACTCTGTCGCATGAGGTGTATCCGCCTTAGCAGTACTGTGCGTGAGTCTGTAAAATGCACATAATCGTACACAAACCACGAGCGGCCGTGCACGAACGCTTCAGCGGCACACATTCACGAGCAACACCGGGGAAGAACCACCGTGTTGTGGCCGACGGCGTCTCCAGGCCTCTCCCAGGAGTACGGCACGGCTATACGATGAACGACACCTCGCGATCACAAAATGCTTGCTGCTGTACAGTTTTCGCCGCCGTTATTTTACACACACACTGCCGCTATCCGAGTCCGCTATCTGCGTTAAGCTACGGAGCGATGCACTTACAACGAACGAGACGGCTCGTAGTCGCGGTTCCTGTTGCTCGCAGTGCACCGGCGGTCGCATGTTGGTTCAATCTGTCTCGTATCGGCGCTCGCCTTCTCGCTAGACGTTTGACAGCGGTGGTTGCATGACGCAAAAGAGACAATTAACACTTATTCATTCGAGCAGCTTTTATTTTCTGTGAAACATATGCTTTGCTTCACCGGTGGCCGGTGCGAGCTCGTAGAACTCACCACGGCGACCGGTGTGGCGGTGCGAGTTCGCTACGCCGCCGGCTTGGTACCGACGACGTAGCGAAGCCTTCGTACCGCTTAGAAGTTGCAGCCGGTGAAACATCGGTTCGGTGACACTCCGAGAAGCAAGCGTTGCCGGTGGTCGGGGCGAGCGCGTCGCCGGCGCAGCTCTCACACCGGCCGCCGGCCGGCTTGATTGCGACGACGTAGCGAAGCCTACTTTTTTTCTGCTTCGAAGTTTTAGCCGGTGAAACTCCAGAAACAACCCGCTGACGATCGCAACAGCTTACTTTTGTTACCGATGAAATTATTTTTCGCACTTCTTCGTAACTCGGCACGTTGAAGCGAGGTATCCGTGGCGTGTCGGAGGCATGCACTCGTGTGCATGGGCATTGCCGCTTGACGGGAGAATAAACACGCGACAGCCAGCTCGATGTGTTCGCGGTCGGACGCTGGCGCCAGTTGAACTTGTCTCGGCCGGCCATTGCAAATCCTCGCTGCACTGATAATTTCGTTGTCTGTCGACAATGCTCACACGGCGACCCACACAAGGCACTGGAGCTTCACACCGGCGTGCTAAACAGATGCCCGTACACACACGCACGTTCACACACGCACGCACGTCACGACCAAAAATGGTTTTTAAAACTCCCATAGGGAGTTTCTAACCGCGTGATCTAAAACTCCGTGGGGAGTTTAACAAGGTCATGTCATTCATAAACTCCCTCATTAAGTAAGGGGCGTTTTACGACGACATGTGCCGACTTCACTCCGCTAGCACGGAGTAAATGATTAGGGCATGGGGGTTTTAGGAGCTCATATGCTGGAAAAGCTCCCATCTCGGCTAATTTTTGTTTACAGTGTGGTGGGAGAATGAAATAACGACCCGGCGTCACACAATGCGAAGTACGTAACTAGTGGGTCATTTGAAGCTTCCAACCCATTACAAAAGGCTCAGTCATAATTCTTCATCGTCATCAGTCGTCCCATCAAGAAACTGCACATAATGCCTTAAACATGGTACCTCGCTTCTCCGTAGAATGACGAGTAATGTCGTGGTGGGTGCTTCCAACTTCACAAAAATTATCGTTTGTGGCGTAGTGGGTACGTTGCTAGTGCAGTTGTCTTAGTACCCACAAGAGAGTTTATAACGGGCTCTATAAATGCCGCTCTTCGAGCTTTCGCTGTGACTGTGCTGCGCTTTCCGTGCAGGCCAGGCGTTTTTTTGCTGAACGGCAGTCTCCAGTACAAATCAGCAAAAGCCCCGACTGCAGGGTTACAGCAAAGATCACGCAACGAACACTTTAATCGCGATGCGCAGAAAGACTAACAGCGAGCTAACCCCGCTGCCCCTCCCCCCCCCTCATCTCTACCTTGTCACTGGCTGATTTTGGCGGGAGGGAAGCTATCGCAATCGCGTCCGGTAGTTGGACTTTGCGTTTAATCTCAGAGCAATCGGACGTTATCAGCTCGGGCTGTGTTGTCTTTTCAAAGGGGAGGCGACCCTTCCGCAAAAAAAATATATAATTAATATTGATATTAATAATAATAATAATAATAAAGAAGAAAACGCACCTCCGGGCAAAAAAGCAAAAAAAGAAATTACTGGCCTTTTAGCTAGCGCAAAAGGGAGCTCTGGCAAAGCCTGTGTTTTCGCGAGAGACTCATTACCCTGACGTTTTCAGATGTTTACACTGTTACTTTCGATTCTCTTTCGAACATCACCACTGGTACTGCACGCCTATGCTCATTTCATTAATGTGTCAGAACGCGCAATGACCCGTCGGTACCTACATAATCCCGTTTCCTTTCAGACGGGGCCGCAGCGTGTGGTGGCTTAGTGGTTAGCGTACGCGCATGGCGATTAAGTGGTCGCGAGTTCCAATCGTGTGTGTTTCTTGCAAATTTTCTGAAATTTATTTCTCAATGACATGTCTGTGTATCGTTTGTACATCCGAACAAATATCTGTATAAGCCTCAATATGCTCTACGAGTCAATCAAAAACGATTTTTTTTTTGCCCGAGAAGAAACTAAGGAGTAAAGGGAAGGAGCATCCGTTGCACCCTCGAGGAGCATCAGGAAGGAGTAACAGTTAGTCGTCAAGGAGCAACTGGGGGGACTAACCGTTCATCCCCTGAAGGAGCATCTGAAAGGAGAGCAACGGTTCGTCCCCTTGCCGTTGCTCCTTTTAGGAGGGTAATGGGAGTGGCAATGCACTTGCTCCCTCAAAGGAGGAACCCCTATACCCCCTTTGCTCTCTTTTGGCTTAGAGTGTACCGTACAAAGAACAAAAAAGTAAAAATAAAAAATATAATAAAAAATACAGTTTGGAAGCTTCTTAAAATTCCTTCATCTGTAGAAGGCTTTCTACTTGATGAAACCAATCCGGTACATATTCCTGGACCTTCTGTGTTTCCACAAATGTACATGTAGACTCGAAGAAGTATTGTCGAACCGGACGTGCATTAATATCAGCATGGCGTACCGCCATTCTTGACTGCCATATACTGTGCAGGCCCAGTAACACGACTAGATCTAACGGTACCCCTTCCTCATTTTCAACCGGGAGAAATCTGATGCCGTAGGCGTCGAGGGGCAAATCCTTTTTTAAAGTGCGTTGAAGAATGTCCGAAAAAAAAGACCGCATCCCAGCGGTCAAGAAAAACATGTTCGATTGTCTCCGGCTTCTTTCAGAGTAAACAAAGGTCTCCCGAAGCAACGAATAAGCCATTTTACTGCATCCATGTTTTGACAGGCAATCTTGCACTGTGTAATTTGAAGAAAAAGGATTTTACTCCAGGTGTTACCTCCGATTTTTTTTACTCGGCTTAAGACATTCTGACCTGGGCCTACACGGTACATTGCTCTATAAAAAGGAACAGGAAGAATTGTATCTACTAGATCTTTGTATAACTTTTTACGGGAAACAGAACAGAGAAATTCCAAAGAAAAACATGTTTTTAAAAAGAGACACGAATTAGCTACTTCTTTCAAGTAACCTCTAACATTTGTTTTCATGTTTCCAGAAGCCACCACCAGTTCCGGCAACACCCTCCCAATCCTAAGCTGCATAACAGTGCGTATGAACGGGTCTCGATTATTTCGGAAGAACATGAACCGGTTAACTAGCTGACGCAGATACAAATGACACAGACTAAGGCCACCAGAGCGAACCCGTCTGAAAAGGTTATAGTTCTGCTTGTTCGCTCCCAAGAAGAACCCCACAAGAAAACAGCAAATATTCGGTGAAGCTTTTGTACATTCACACGCGAACAATGCAGTACTTGAAGCACGTACCAGAGCTTACTAACCAAAAATATGGTACAAAAGGTTGCTCTGGCGAAAACTGATAGATGAAAACCCTTGAATTGCTGAGTTTTTTCTCGCGCTTCACAACCAAGCTTTGGTCATCTAGTATATATATGCATCACATCTTGACCTCCAATGTAGCTCAGATGGGGCACTTATTTTCCGTGTAATTAATCAACAAACTTTCATGGCGTACGTGTAAATTTGCGGTAGGCTTATAGATACCACTGAGGCACAGCTATCTTTTACTATAAACCCGCCTTACATTCAACGCCTTTTTAATTAGCGAATTTTGATTATCAGCTGGCACTCTGTCGTATGGGATGTATCCGCCTTCGAAGGAAATTTGGATGGATGGATGGACGGATGCTATGAGCGTCCCCTTTATAACGGGGCGGTGACATGTCTGCCACCAGGCTCGAAGGAGAAAAAAAAAAAACTTCCTTGTTTCATGTTGTCCTAATGCCTTATCTACATTGAGAAAATCTATGTTATTATACCAAAAAATATAAATTCACGGTCCATCTCTCTGCCTCTTAAGGCAGAATTACCTTTTTTTTCCCCCAATTATTTATTTTTGTACTTTATCTCTACTTTTCTGCC
This sequence comes from Rhipicephalus sanguineus, assembly GCF_013339695.2. Classification (NCBI taxonomy): domain Eukaryota; kingdom Metazoa; phylum Arthropoda; class Arachnida; order Ixodida; family Ixodidae; genus Rhipicephalus; species Rhipicephalus sanguineus. The sequence goes on along the minus strand of NC_051182.1, from coordinate 39,402,800 downwards.
ACCAATACTCTAACCGCCTCTTACTTATTTCTATCGCGGGCGTGTTGAGCTTTCCATTCTTGTCCATAAAACCCAAGGCTTCATGTAGACTCGTGCCCACACGTATACCTGGGTGAATATCGCCACATTCAATCAGTACATGTTCCATCGTTTCCTTAGTTCCCCCGCAGCATGTACATTGTTCTTCTTCGTTACTGAATCTCGCTTTATAACTACGCGTTCTAAGGCAGCCCGACCTTGCTTCAAACAGTAAAGCGCTTCCCCTTGAATTATCATAAAACCTTTCCCTCCTTATTTCGTTTTTTCCTTTTCGGTAGTTACTCAGAGCCGGCTTCTTTTCCATCGCTGTCATCCAATAAGTCCTCTCCGCCTCTCTGACCTTCCGCTTAATGCTCCTTGTTGCCATATCACCCGCACTGCCAGCCGTATATTTACTCGTGAGCCTCCTAGTTCTTTTTCTCAACTGCGTGTCAACGCTTTTTCTATACAAATACCTGAAAACCTTCTCTGCCCATCTACTGTTCTTCATTTTCCTCAGCCTCTCTTCGAATCTGATTTTGCTCTGCGCTTCCCTCACTTCAAAGCCTGTCCATCCCATATCACCCTTTACCGCCTGATTTGTCGTCTTCCCGTGAGCGCCCAACGCGAGGCGGCCCACCGTCCTTTGATTTATATCCATTCCTGATTGCACCTCTGACTTCATGCACACCACTGAGTTCCCAAATGTAAGCCCCGGAACCATCACACCCTTCCACAGCCCTCGAAGCACCTCGTACCTATTGTATCCCCATAAAGCTCTGTGCTTCATAATTGCAGCATTCCTCTTTCCCTTTGCTACCGATGCTTTCTCCTGTACCTCCATATGTCTATCCCCCTCATTTACCCATACTCCGAGGTACTTGTACTCGCTTACCCTTGGTATTTCTTGGCCCTGTATTAAGACCATATGGTCTCCGTGATCATTGAATACCATCAATCCACATTTTGTTGCACTAAATCCTAGTCCTAGAGCCTCACACTCCCTTCCGCATATATCTGCCAGTCGCTGTATATCATCTTGACTGTCCGCAAATAAGACAATGTCATCAGCATAAAATAGGCCTAGAAGCTTCTGCTCAACCATCGCTCCGACCTGTTTGTGTGACAAATTAAATCCAATGTTGCTACCTTCTAGCGCTTTTTCCATCCTCGCCATGTACAGCATGAATAACAGCGGGGACAAAGGGCATCCCTGTCTCAGCCCCTTGCTAATTTCAACGTTGTCCTTGCTACTTATTCCTTCCCATTCTATACAAACTGTATTTTCTCGGTATATTTCCCTTAAAAGCTGTACACAGTCGTCACCTATGCCCACTTCCTTCAATATATCCCACAAAATTTCCTGATTAACGTTGTCATACGCCCCGGTGATATCTAGATAGGCTACGTATAAGGGCCTGTTTTCTATTTTAGATATTTCTATACACTGGGTAAGAACAAACAGATTATCGTCTAACCGCCTGTCGATTCGAAATCCATTCTGAAGTTCTCCCAAAATATCATTTTGTTCTACCCACGCTTCTATTTTTAATTTTACTGCCTGCATCGCCAACCTGTATAGCACCGATGTAATTGTTAGCGGTCTATACGAGCGAATGTTATCCTTTTCTCCCTTGCCTTTTATAGATTAAGTTCATTCTACTTTTTCGCCAACTGTCTGGTATTTCCCTCTCCTGTAACCACTACGGCTTTCAGCAGTGCTTCTTTAGTGTTATGTCCGAGTTCGTTAATGAGGCTGACGGGAACCCCATCTAAGCCCGGAGTAGTGCGCTTAGGAATTTTTCCTTCGGCCTTCTTCCAATTGAAATTCTCTAGTACTACATCTTCGTCGGTTGCACTCCTTTGCGTACTTTTACTCACCGGGGGAATCCCCTGGGGGACCTTTTTAAACGAATCGGCTGTTATCTTTCGGATGTAACCTAGCGCTTCATATTCTTCCAATTTATTTCCTCCTTCATCTACAGTATGTTGTTGCATTGTGACAGACTTCTTACCCAGCGCTTTTAGGTGGCTCCAAAATATCCTAGGCGCGGCCTTCTTCTTTTCGCGAATCTCTGTCATCCAGCGTTCACTTTCACCTTTAATTTTTGCCTCGACTAATTTCTGCACAATGGATTTTTGCTCTAAATATATTTCCCATATTTGGTTGACTTCGTCCTGTGGCCGCTTCTCCTTTTTTGCCTGTCTGTGCTCCCGTGATGCCTGACGGCGCATCTCGATCGCTTCCCGGATTTCTTTGTTCCACCTACTTTTTGGCTTTTTCTTTCCTTTCCAACAAATAGTTTTCTTCTCTATTTCCATTTCTTTCGTGATTACATGTAGCAGCTCACTATACTTCCAGTCTTTGCCTGGTAGTTCGTCTACTTTTTCCTCGACTCTTGCGACTATATTTGTTATTTGTTTGTCATTTAGATACGAGCTGCCAAACTTTGATTCTAAGTTCTTATTTTCAGTTTTATATCCCATTTGTAGTATTATGCGTTTATGATCACTACCCAAGCTGTTAATGCCTTCTTCGTCTATTCTCATCTTTGCCATACGGACACAAGCTCCCTCACAAGAGCAAATTGTAGGGGGCGCTAGAGGCCATCTGATTCGCAAGCGCCTAGCATTCCTCGTGTTTCGCGCCGTTTACGACTTCACAGGCGCGAGCGGAGAGAACAGGCGCGGTCGGACAGCGCATTGCATCGCGCCCGCGTCAAGCCACGCTCTGCGCACGCGCGAGGAGCTTGCGACTTCCGGTCGAATCCGCCGCTTTTCGCAGAGTACAGAGAGCTGCTCCGTGGAGTGAACATCGCGCGGAGCTGCTCCAGATCTGCCAATGAAAAATACAGGGAGCTCTCTCACACCGCCAATGGAACAGACTTCCTCCGAGTGGAGCAGAAAAACTGCTACCGGAAGTGCTCCGAATCTGCCAATGGAATTCACCATTAGTGCGTGCTTCAATGGCGAGTTTCAGCGAGTTATTTGTCTTAAAACCAAAACGGCGCTGCAGGCGGGCGAGTCGCCGTCATCTAAGTATTTTAAAGCAATACTTGACAGCGTTTAATTGAATGTAGTTTTACAATAATAAACGGTAATATAATATCACGAGATTTGATCCTGTATTTCCAGATTAAGGGGATGCCTTTCATTCGTATCTTGCACGCTTCTTTCATGTCGACCCTCTCTCGCTGGTTCTTTACACTTTCAGTGAACAAAAGCCACCAGAACATTCGTTTTTAGGGAAAGAAGACAATACAGTTTGGCGTGCCATATTAGTGGCTTGATGCTAGAACAGACGCTTCCTTCTGCAACTCATAATTAAGCAGAAGGCTGCGATGTTGCCAGTAAGGTGAAAGGTATTATATACCAAAAAAAAAGCGCAAACGAGAGGCCACCTCGTCAAGCAATGAGTGCCGGCACAGGTAGCACTAGGCCGGCGTTCCTTTTTATAAACAAAGAAGAACCATTACATCACGCATTATTCTCAGCCGCTCTAACCACTTGGATACATCTCTGCATCCCTATATGTCAGCCAAAATAGGTACAGTTATCTGGAAAAATTCGAAGAGCCTGTGTGGTGAGGCTAGGGGGAGAGAAGGCAATGGAAACGCAGTATACTATTCTGATGATTGTTTAAAATGTAGATTAAATAGCGAATGACGCTGGGGAAATCTTACCAAGCCGGACAACTCAGGGGAATTCGCTGCGGCCCTTTGTTAGAAGGGCGCAAACCTCATCTCGAGAACATAGCAAAAAAGGGACAGACTGGAGAAAAAGCGCTGATTTGAAACCGTTGGTACTCAGTGCCTTTTCTACTGTCGCTTTTTTTCTACATTCGCGTCCTGCGTTATTCGCCACCGTGAACCAGAAGGAACTCGCACAAGCTTCTACTCTTGGAGGCTCCCTTTCTTAGAAGTTGGATGCCATCTCTGTCTCTGTTATCCCGTCAGTGACGATAATATGCTTCTAGACTTCTCTTTCCAAGGGTGTTTAAACCGGACTGTCTTCCATCTCAGTAATGCATAAGGGTTGCAACAAAAAGAAAAAGAAGACTTGCGTGTGCGCGACGCATTCTCAAGCCACCCAGAAAGGCATGAGTTACCTGTCGTTCAGTGTTTTCTTATCTCCGCCATGAGTCACAGCTAGTGATGCAGAACTATCGATACTATCGATAGCTGAGTCACTATCGAACTCTCGATAGTAAAAAATACAATCGATAGCGCTATCGATAGTAAAAAATTCGATGGTACTATCGATAGTATAAAACCAACAGCACGAACTCATTGCAGAATAAACTTGGTTCCCCGCGCGCGCAGTACAAAGGGGAGCCGTAGGATCAGGCTGAAGGGCAAGAAAGTTGACATATTTGTGTTCTTCGCCTGAGTGCTTTGCTGACACATGATCATAAAGTCAAACCATACAGATGTAGCGGAAAGGAAGGCGTTACATGTAGTGGAACTGAGCAGCTTCAAATTTATATTGCACTTTATGATCTCAAAATACAAAAAAATATCATGAACTGAGTTTGTTAATTGTAAGGTGTAACTGGTGGCTTTTGTATGTGAATTTATTGATTTATTGATGGACATATTCCGCCCTTTTTAATGCGGAAATAATTTATTTCTTTTGCCAAGAATTGCTCATAAATTAAGCGAAGCTGATAGTAGGCTATCACAAATATTTTGACGATATGGCCGACCCGCAACAACATCATCATTCTCACCACTATCAATAGTATTGTCACGTGATTGTGAATGTGAAGAAGCTGCGACAAGACTGGGAAATATGGAGCTCTGTATTTGGGCGATCTTGTGACCAGAAAATCAAAACTCAAAATACAACCGATACAGGCCGCGCACTGAGAGCGGCGCGAACAGTCGTCGGCCGTCGAGTAATCTGATCATCGGTGGAAAGCGTCGTCTTTTAAACATCAGCCATCGATCCTTACAACGTTATCGATGGTGCTCCCGTAAGCTCTCGAATAAACTTGACTATTCGCGTCGGGCGAGTAACCTTAACAGAATGATCTCAAACAATTGTGAAGCTTCTCAAACATTACGGCGCGGTCTGTGTCAAAGGTGGCTAACAGTCTTTGTGGGTGAAACCCGAATACGTCAAAACAAAGCAATAAACACACGTGGCAATAATATCGCTAGCAATATTTACCATGGTACACCGAGTGCACTATCGATAGTTTGTCGATAGCAGTACTATCGATAGTTTGTCTACACTATCGATAGTTTAAAAAAAAAACTATCGATACTATCGAAAGTCAATATACCGGCAGTTCTGCATCACTAGTCACAGCACAGATAGGAAGCAACAACACAGTTTTTTTTCCTTGGTTGCTTTTGCTAAGCCTGAGATCTTTGAGACCTCACTGTCAATCTTTCTCCCGTTTACAAGCAGCATTCTCCCATTTAAGGCAAGATCAAATCAAAACGCACACATACCCTTGTCCGACGAACTGGTGCCCTTTGGCCATAAATTGGCCCTTGCTCAGTAAAACATCACATATCATCATCATCATCATCATCATCAAGATATGCTTCGGTCCTAAACAAAAGTGACAGTGTAGCCGTCGTCATTCGCAGTAGTTGACGCGCTGCCTGGTCGTATGTAATGCTTTTTTTTTTTTCGTTTTCATATCCGATTTCGCGGTGCTGTTTCTTTACGGTCACTAATCTTCCCATGTCGCACTGTATAATTACGCGCAGATTGCATTTATAGAGGAGACAATGTAGGCAAAAGTGTAAAGAACATTAACACGCCCAAGAGCAGCAAGTACATTATGTACCCGTGCGCGTAGAAGCTTTTCGCTTAATATGACATTTCTTTTTTTTTTTTGTTAGGATTGATATTAACATGCCTAGAGCATTGCTGCACTCCGGTTTGTCAATATCACACATTTCAGGTATTCAGCTTGAAGACGTGTATCTCCGTTCTCTTTATGATGTGTTACTCCCCTTTCTATAGTTTGCCGACGGCCGATGATATCGGTTATCTAAATAAGCACAAAGCGTTTATTGTATGAAAGAGCGGTGTTATTCTAAAAGTTTCATAGATGTGACCACATGCGATTGACCAAATGATATCATCCGAAGTTCGAAGAATATATTCCTTAACCTTTTTAAGGTCTTGAGTATTATTGGCCCAGTTCGGCCCTCTTGAATGTTTCTGTCGTGTCAGCGTCGGTTCATGCGAAATAAGGAGCAGACAAGTTTCATAGGAGCGAGGGACGTTTATTGCCACATGTTCATCGTTGCGTGGCGCGGTCCCGATAACCGCCGGCAAGATGTAGCTCATGCTTTATGTTTGTTTCGCGCGCCTGCGTGTTATCGAATTGATCAAATGCGGCGCTCGGCCGGACACCACATTTTCGCTAGTGATTCAACGCTGCCCACTACTTTCAGAGGCGCGAGGGTACGTTAGCTCACAGTGATAATAGTTTTAGAAATGGGTTATGAGAGGTACATGAATAGAAAGGAAACGTGTAATAGAGAAAGTCCTCCCTACATGGCTCACGGAAAATCAATTTTAATATAATGACGCAATAGTTCGTACCAAGTATTCTGGATTTGGGTAGACAAAGCGACAGTTACTTTTTTATGTAAGGAAATACGCTTTGTCAACAGTCTTAGTTTTATTGCGCGTGTGTGCTTAATACAAGCTGGCGTGTAACGTGCAGCTAAGCACGTTAGACACCTTTATTTTCTGGTATGCGTTTTTAGACGCAATATACTTCCAAAAACACGAGCGAATGTTGACTGGCGTAAGTTAGCACTAACGTTCGAGCTGGCAATAAATGACCTAATTTGAACACGATGGCGAACAGAACTAGTGAACGGACAGTTACACTTGCGCTTTTTGACAGCAACAAAATGTTGAAATAGGTGGTTGAGACAGCTGTTCAACAGATATAAATAAACGTACTTGGGTCTAACAAAACGATTTGAGGGAAACACGGAGCGGACTCGTGATGGCGGGTCTTCGCCATTGCAGAAATTGGGTGGCCCTGAGAAGGGCCTTTCAGGAAGGGCTCCAGTGCTGTTCAACGATTGCAACTTGCTGTCATAGCACACGCTTTGACAAATCCATCCAGTGTCAAGCTGCCGTCGTGCTCGTAAACGACCCGCAAGTACCTCAGCCAGGTGCCGCACGCGTCGAAGCCACACTCTGCAAGCGCATCGTGTAGGTCCACACCTGCGATCCAGCCACCGTCGTCACGGTCGTAGTGTTGGAAGACACCTGTCCAGGTCTCGATTGATTCACAGACGAAAGATACTAGGTTGGCACGACTGCTGACACCGATGCGACGGGCGTAATTTATGACCAGCACCACCGTCCATGGCATGACCGGTTTAGACCTGCGTCGCTGCCTCAGTTGCAAAAGCACGGAACGCACCAGTGGAGAGTCCATACTGCTGCACAGGCTATGAGTTGAGTGGCAGTATGCCCAGCGGTCGTGGTTTTATAGGCCCGCGCTGAGTATTGTCATGTGGTCGTGACGTCGACGAAGGCAGCACACAGCGCATCCGAGATGAAACTTTTTATTTGGCCGAACTGGTTCCCGGGAAACTGAAAGTCAAACTCCAGCAATACGCTGATAGCGGCGAATAGAGCGTCGACCGTCGAAAAACTGACAAGCGGTCAAGCGCGTCGGCTTTTACAAAGGCGCTATCGAACTTTCCAGCAATATCGCTGGTGGCGGCATTATCTCTCAACAAAGCTGGAATATTCACGGGCGGCGCGAAATCTTAACAAAACGATTTACTACAATCGCGAAGCTTCTCGAACACTGCTTCGCGGACAGCGTCGATCGTTGATAAACGTCCTAGCTTGTCAAACCCGAATACATCAAAATTAAACAAGTGGGCGTGGCAGTATGCTAAAATTTTGCACAATCGCCTGTCTTAACCCTTAACTTCACTTACACTCTCCCCCGAGCCCTTTTCTGCTTTATGTTGTTAACATCAAGGTCCCCCCCCCCCCCTCGTGCTTCATGCTTTCTCCGCTTTCCCGGAAAGCACGACCGTACAAACTGGTTGTTGTCTACACTATAGTTTTTTAGGTGACGTGTTCGCATGTGTGCTACAATAAGCAGAATATCTACACAATGGCATTTCAAACCCCGAACTTTATATACACCAATTAAAGCACTTCACCACCTCAGCGCCGTCTAGCGTCTGCGATGTTTCGCCGCCCGTCCGGTGTGTGGGGTTCCGTGGCCGCGTATGCAGCGTATACGCTCAGTTCACAAGGTATTGCTTTTCTTCGCGGTACACGGGCAAAACAGACCAACGCTTCGCGAGTGTAGAGGCGCTAGGCAGTAATCTGTAAGACGTCAGCTTCAAGACGGCTTAAACAGCAAGCAGTGGCGGCCCACGAGACGTTCCCGCGGCAGCGCCGACGATGAGTAGAATGTCAATGCAGTTCTTCAGCAACGCGTTTAAATTGATAATTGCTTTGTATGTTTTGTTATGGCTGGCCTTGTGGGGTTCTTGGTTTATGCACTATAAAAGAGCGTTAACTTTTAAGACAACTCTCGAAGTAATCGGTGAAACGTGGAGACGAGCGAACACATGGGCCATGGTCCGGCTGCGCGCTACTTCGCGCATTGTAGTGTTTTAGGTGAACCTCGTGTTTTCTTGCCGTGATTGTTCAAGTGGCAACGTAAGTCTAATCCCTAACAGACCATTTGGCTCCGCTTGGCACGATGCAATACAATTTTCATGTAACGAAGAGAGCATAAACTCCGATGCCTGTGTTGATTCGTGTCGTCGTCGTATTTAAAATCTTGTGACCTATGATGGTTGCGTAGGATAAGAAACAGATGTATGACGGATGAGCTCAAAATTCGGCGTAGAAGCAACACGATGATAAAATGAAAATAAGCCTGTTGCACATATGGAAGCTCGGCATGGAGTAAGTTCGCTTCGGCGCGAGCCGCCGCCACTAGCAGTACGCCGAAAGCTCGGGCGCCCGTTTTAAGTAACGTTGTCAGTTTGTTTTCTGGCGAGTATTTGACAAACATTAGGACGAGCGCACGTCTTTAGGTAACGACCTTGCTTTAACAAACGTGGGCAGGTTATTCACGTTACCCAGGTTGCCGCGTCAAAAAAAAAAGTGCGGTTGTCATAACGCTACCCCAGTTATCGTCACGAAATGGACAAGTCAAGAGAGAACGTGCTCTCGATGAAACGTTAGAGACGCCTACCTCCGCCAACACATGCCATGCGGGCCTTTCTGTCATGTAGATTGGAAAGTGCTAATTCGATAATCTCTAAAGTGCACGCACTAAAATAGAACATTCTGTAGCCGCGGCATTGTAAATCATGTGCTGTAGCATAGAAATTAGAGATGTCGATGTTATGAGAGAACAACTGCTGGCCATAAATTTTGTGTATTAATCGTGAGCTTTGACATTGGTTCTCTTTGGTGTAGATGATAAAGTGTACCAGCACACAAGCACAATCACAAGCTGCTGTGATGACTTCAAGAGATGGCCATAAGCGCAGACACCACATATGATATACTATTTTTTGGAGAAGAAGGCGTGCGACCTAAGAGAAGCAAAGTCGTTTAAAAGCATGGTGCACTTCGCATGCATCGGCTGCCAGTCTTTTACTGTTCCGATAGCTGTTGCGGCAGCCAAACAGATGCAGTGGTATACCGTGTCGACCTGTTCTCGTCCGACATTTCGATTTTCTCCAGCACAATTGCTCTAGCGCGTTGGAAAATGGAAACACACTGACCTCCCACGCGCCACGCACTGCAAAACGCGGGAATACGCACACACCAGCGGCAGTGGCCGGACGGTCGGACACGCGGCGGAGAGAGAGGGAGTGGTAAAAATGCACCGGTTCGAGGCTACGCTCCTCCTCTCCGTGAAAACGGTCTATATACTCCCCCCTCCCCACTTTTGCGCTCTCTATTGTTGATGTGGTGTCTTCTCGCCACCTGCGTCTTGTGTTGTCCCTCCTGGAAAGCAGAATCATAAACCTGGATGTTATCTACACTCTGGTGCTTGAGGAAAACTTTTCTTCTCATGTGTGCTACAATAAGCAGAATTTCTGCAGAATGGCCTTTCTTTACCCCGAACTTCACTTATACTTTCGTCCACCCCTTCTGCGCTCTCGAAAGCTTACATGGTGGATTCTCCCCACTTGGGCCTCATGCCTTGTGCCCTCAAGAACTACACAATAGTTCTTGAGGTCACGTGTTGCTCTCATGTTTGCTGCAATATGAGGAATTTCTGCACAATGGCGTTTTAAACATCGAACATCATTTATATTCTCCACCCACCAGCTTTGCACTTGATTGTTAACATGGTGTCTTCTCTCCCCCCGCCCTGGGTCTTGTACCTTTTCCTGAAAAGTGCGTTCGTACGAACTGGTTGTTATCTACACTTACTTACTTTAGGTTACGTGCTCTCGTGTGTGCTACAATCAGTAGAATTTATTCACAGTTGCCTACCTTAACCCCGTTCTTTAATTATACTCACCTTCACCCCCTTTGCCCCTCTCCCTTGTTCAAATGGTAGATTCTCCCCACCTGCGTGTCGTGTACTGTCCCCTTAGGCCACAGTGGCGACTGATCGACCAGGACCACCGCCGAGTCATCCGCATGTGTCACGGAATGCCTTGTGGCTCTCGAGTGGCCGAGACCCTCGCGGAGGCTTGTGCGTGGCCTGCGTCGCTCACGGCGGACCTGCGCGCATTGTGCCGCTTGCAGAGTCTCCACTGAGCGCCTGATGCAGGTCCCCTCCTCTCGCGGTTACGTGCTGTGCCAAACTCACGTGTCGGCCAACTTATCGACGTGTACGACGCTGTTGTGGCTGACGACCCCGCACGCCTTTCGCGCTGGCCACACCATCGCCGTCGAGTGCCCCTTCGAGTGAACTTGCACCTACCGGGCATTCGATCCAAACGCCACACCCCCATCAGTGCCATTGCTGAGGAGGCCGCGGCGCGGATGTATGAGGACCTCGCCGGGAGGACGCAGGTGTTCACCGATGGATCCGTCCTGCGGGATTGCTCAGCCGCGGTCGCCTGCATAGCCCCTCAGCTCAGCTCGGAACGACAGTGCCGCTTGCGATACTGTGCATCCTCAACAACAGCTGAGCTAGTCGGGCTCCAGCTGGCTGCAGACCTCCTGCGCAATTCGCCGGCCGTCACGAGCGCAGCAATCTTCTGCGACTCGAAACCTGCCCTGCGCCAGCTCGCGAGGGAGGAACGAGGCCCCCTTCTTGCTCAGCGTGCCGCTCTCAGCCTGCTGGCCCTCCAGGAACGAGGCTGTGATGTGGTCCTTCAGTGGCTCCCTTCACACGTTGGCATCGCGGGCAACGAGGCTGCAGACGAACTCGCAAAACGAGCACACTCCGCCGAGACTTCGCTGACGGATTACGCCAGCTCGTTCGACTCGGCACGCAACAACCTTCGCCGGGAGCTGGTGCGCGAGCATCCTGACGCACGGGTCGCCTCCGGACACCCCCCTCCTCCCATCCCAGCCACTGGTTTCACTCGCCGCGAGCGCGCGCGTCTTCTTGCCCTGAGGACCGGTTCTGTGTGGCCCGCGGAACGCAGGCATCGTCTTCGCGGCGCCGCTGCACCGAACTGCACCGACTGCGGCGCGATCGAAACCCTGTGCCACCTATTGTTTGACTGCCCTTCTCTCAACACTGCGTGGAAGCGGCTCGCCATGAAATACCGCCTCGTCGGACTGCCGTGTGCGAACCTACAGGACTTGCTCCATCCCACCGGCCACGTGCACCGTCGCCGATCAGCCCTTGCGGCCCTACTCGCTTTTCTCGAGGATCGAACGAATTTTCTAGCCGCTCACCACGGTGACTCGGACGCCCGTTCTCCTGCCCCCCCACCCCCCTCAGTGTTTTTTTCCACTCATACCTTTCTTTTTCTTCTTTTACCATACTCTTTTCACTCTCACTGTCCCTTCAATCCCCTATCCCCCGTGAGTATCGGTTGAGGTGTCCTCACTTGAGAGACAGTTATCGTGCACTCCACACCGAATTTCCATTTTCATTTCCTTCTTCCTTTTAAGAATCACCTCCCCCCCCCCCCTGGAAAGCGTCATACTACAAACTGGTAGTTACCTAAACGGTAACGCTTGCGAACCCGTGTTCTTCCTTTGTGTACAACAACAAGGCAGTAGTCAAAGCTTTTACCCCGCACCTACAGAGCCTCAACCTCGGTAACAATAAACTTCGATATTAGGAATGCAAGTCGAGTTGAGGTGCGTGACGATGTATATCTAAATGATGAACACACGAAGAGACGGCATATTGAGCGTTACAATGCATAATGGGGGATTCACAAAGACGCTGGTCTTATTCTTGATTGGTTCTGTATTGTTAATACTAAAAAATACCGAAATTTCTCACAGAGTGGCCTAAAATATTCTCCTGCGTGACATAATTTACCTAATACGTAAAAGAGCATATCAAGGCTGAAAAGGTGCCTAGCCAAGTCTGATCATTACGAGTTGACAATTGCAATGCGCACACTGGTCGCTCACGATCACGTCTGCAAATACGCTAGGTGCCACAAAAAAAGGTCAATTTTCAAACTGAATGCTGTTTGACCGTCGTCTCGCGGACGCACGCATTTCAAACAAGGTACAACAATGAAGGGCACTACACGTAGTTAAGTGTGCCCTGACGTCGCGTGGTTTTACCTGGATTCACGTAAGTTCTTCAGAAACAAGGACCCATAGTAGGGGGACCGTCCTTTAATAAACTGAAACCAACATTGGCATGCGTTTGTTTAATTCTTGTTGCGAAGTTTATTGTCTGGCGAGTTCAAAGTTTGAGATCCGCTGCGGCATTTTGAGTTTCTGAATTAATTGTGATCACTTGGGATTCTTAGGTGTGCGAGAAATGAAAGGAAATGGGATATTTCTGCACTCCGCTTATTTCGAAATATAATCGCTGCGGTAGTGAACCTTTGACAAATGGATGTGCTTCGCTTGAGCGACCGTATAAGTTGACTGAAGGTGATAAGAGGGTGGTATTTCTTGTTCTAAATACTTCAGGCACGTTGAGTTCGTCATATTCGCTATATGCGCACTGGTTGACTGGAAGAGCTGCCACAGTAGGCGCAGGTTCCGGCCGCTGTACTACACACGCTGACGTTGCGTCCGCTTGAACGGGTCGTAGAGCGACTCGACGCGCACGGTCGTCAAGAAAGCGTACCGAGTCGAAGTTGGTAGCGCCATCTCTCGAGCAGCTTGTGAAGCAGAACATAGTCGAGAAGCGGGTAGTCTTGGCGTTCTCTCACCTAAAGTGTTTCGTGCACCGTGGTACCGGCATAGGCATGAAGAAATGCGCGTGACGATTGAAGCAAGGCATATCGATAATAGTGGTAGCGGACGTGCGAGGCAACCATCGGTTAACTCACATAACGATGAAATCAAATGTAATTACAGTTATATTTCGATGGAGGCGAAAATGTCTGAGGCCCGTGTACTTAGCTTTAGGTGCACGTTAAAGAACCCCAGGTGGTCGAAATTTCCGGAGCCTTCCACTACGGCGTCTCTCATAATCATATCGTGGTTTTGGGACGTTAAACTCGAGATATAAAAAAAACTAGTTATATTTCACGTATTAACCCACGCGTGGCGGATTGATAGGTCACCTACATCACGGGCATGCGCAGATAAGCTTTGTGCCTCCTTTATTTTATTCCGTTGTGCCTCTCTTCAGTTGTTAGTCGGCGTTTGTGGTGTCGTACCTCCTTTACTGTGTCCGCGTTTGCACGCCGTGTCTTTTAAAGACGATAGTCTTTCTTGGGGAACTTAAACGCAGAAATTTTGGTCTGTCTGTCTGTCTTTCTGTTTGTCGGCACGTCCCTCGATTCAGCCACTCGGCCAAAGTTGAACCACTTGCCCAAGGGCCAGCCGTCTTGAACTGGTATGGCTGTTCATACTTGTGAACGTTGTCGATCAAAAAGTAAATATCATGCATATCTGAGGTGCAACATCACTAGGTAAGTATTAGGTGGCGTGTTCCTTTAATAGAAAATGCATACATACGTAATTTTAAGGACCCTAGTTTCTTAAGCTGCGCTGAAAATGCATAAGAATGGAAGCTTGAGCGAGTTGGTATGCGTTCATCTTTGTTGAAACAGCGCTCACTAGACGACGACGAAGTAAAAGAAGGCACAGGACAGGCAGCGCCTGTCGTGTGCCTTCTTTTACTTCGTCGTCGTCTAGTGAGCGCTGTTTCAACAAAGCTGAAAATGCGACTGCGCTGAAATTTGCCTTCCTCCGTGCCCTTCGCACGAGCTCACTGTTGTGTTTCGGTTTCGGTTCTGTATTGCACTGTACGAATGCCATGGGTTGGTGTTGAAAAACTTTAGTTTTGAGAAGGCCAAGAAGGTGAAAAAAAATATTTAAAAAATGAAAAAGCAGCGTTGTGGGCGGCCTTCAGGCTGCCGGTTGTGGGCGCCGCTCTGGCGTTCCTGTTTTACCCAGGCGACGTGTAAATAAAAGAGTGTGTGGAGAGTACTCATTGAGTGCGGACGTTTCTCTGCTGCAGCGCTTCGCGCCAAACCGCGTTTTCGGGCTGGCTGGCGTCCCCGCCGGTCGCGTTGGTCACCGCCGGTCTTCGCCTGCTGCTGCGCCGGGACTACCAGCACGCAACACAGCACTCATGTTTCCCGACGTATTGCCAGATGGCGTCCATATCTCACACAGCGCCTCTTCTATCGTCTTTACACGACATTTGCAGCGAAGCACGCAGATACGCGGCCAATTTTTTGGAATGGAAACTTACCAGCTAGCTCAGCTCTCTGTTATGCTGAGATTGTTTTATGCTCTTAGTTACGATGGAGATAATAACCCCCCCCCCCCCCAGTACTTCTCCTGACTCTTACCCCATGTTTTTGAGGATGTATTTTACTCCGTCACCGTTTTCCAATTTTTGATGCTGGGCTGTGAAATTCTAGTTGTTCCAGGAATGGCTGAGAAATGTGAAAGCATGAAAGGTGTTTTTTCGAGTATACACTGAACAAGTACACAGCGCGAGTGCCTAAACGCTGATGTGCGCGGCTTTTCCTTCTGGCCCGTTATTCCTTCGTTCGGGAAAAGGTGTGCTGCGGGAATGTGTGAAATGGGAAAGGCGCAGGATACAGTGGGTTCAATAATAGGGAAGGATGGGGAGGGTAAAAAAAAATCTGTGTGGCTCAACAAGCTGTCAGGCGCCAACCAGCTGTCATGCCGGAAGGTCGCTCCGGCGGCGCCGTGTCGAAATTAGCTTACAAATAACAGCGACTGAATACAAAACCGCACTAATTTTATAACGTTGTAATCGTGCGTTTCATGTGATGTGTAATTATCTGAATTAGAGAGGTTCCCTGTGTATGGCATGCCATACACAATATCTCAGTTTGGGCGTCTACATGCGAACTTATTTTACCTATTTGAACTTGTTCTCGACTACTTGAGACTCATATGCGTTCGACTGTAGTATGATTTCGCATATTCTTGACGGTATCACATTTGTGTCCTTAAGTCTGAGACTTACACGGTACCGCTACGCCATACTTGGGTCTTTTTCTCTATTTCCCGTTGTACTTCACGCTAACGCGGACAACACAAATATGTTACAAGACACAACAAACAAGTCAGCACACATCTACCGTCAGCCACTGGATGAACAACATCGCAATTTAAAATTCCTTCATAGTAAGCAGTGAGTTTCACCCTAGAAAACCATGAAGCAACACATTCCTTTTTTTTCTACATCAATAAACCGGGCCAAACACTTCTTGAAAATACTGCGCTACTGGTCTTTCATCCCGGCCACGGTAAAATGTAGCCATTCTTCAGTGCCATATACTTGCCAACCAATCATCATTATTAGGTGAAATGGTAATCTGTCCTTACTGTCTATTGCCAAGTACGTAATTCCATGAGGGTCTAACGGAAATTCCTTTTTTTTTATTGTCCACGAGTGAAGGTAACGTGTTCTTCACTCGTGCGCTACTATAGCAGTTCAGCGAAAGCTTTTACCAACCGCTTAGGGAGGATCATATGAACTTCGCTGTCAGTAGGCTGCAATATTACCAGTATAGCTCGAGCTGACCTATGCGAGGAAGCATACCTATGTGTTGAAGACACGAAAGATGTCATTTTCCAAATGCTTAGCGGGCTGAAGCACATTGACGCTGGCCTGTTCATTGACTACTTTCACGTTTTCCTTTGTAATAAACACAGAAATTTTCACACAACCTCTGCCCTACAGGTTTTTCCTAAACGGTTTATTCCATAATTATGTAAAAACAGCACACACACACATTCAAGGCAGCACGCGCTGATCGTATGTTTTGGTAGCGCAGTTTCGTCATGAAAATTGCACGCGCCTCTTTTATTAGGCCTTACAGCAAGGTAGCCAGATATGTTGAAAAATATGACCTGGTTACGATGAAAGATGCATACGGTCGTGAAATGGCCAATTAAGGGCAATTGTGACAAGATCAAAAATCAATATTTTCATGAATTTCGAAAAAATGAGAGATGGAGCCTCTTCGCTTCCACCCCTGATCCCGATCCCTTTGGTCTTTTTGAATGAAGTTCCTCGCTCGTTCTCACATCGCCCAAGAGCTGCAATATACGAGGCGACCACTCACACGGATGTCAGTTTCATATAGCTAAAACACAAATATTTGCCAGGTGAAATATTATCTTGTGCTGTGTAATTATCACACTGTTCTTTTAGAAAATTGTGGTAGGCCCATGAGAGACAGTAGATATAAACTAATCTGAACGAGAATTAGAAATACGCTTACTCATACGAACTGTGAGTGTTAATTATATGCCAAGAATAATAATTCTGAGCAGATCTCGTCTAGCAAACACACTGATACGCATGATATTGTTTGGTCAAGTGGTTAGAGATATGACGTTCCTTCATTCATTAACACTGAAATCAAGAGTACGTAGATTACTGCTGCACCCTGGTTTTTCACCACCACACGTCTGAGTTAATGACCCTGAAGAAGTGTAAGCCTCTTATCGTCATCTTTATGGTTTCTAAACGGCCGATGATATCGGTTATCTGTAATAAGCGCTGAGCATTTCAATATAGGAAAGAGCGCTCTTATTGTAAATATTCTTTAGACGAGACCACGCGGGATTGACCAAAAGATTGGATACGAAGATCTATTATAGCTTTCCTATGTCGTTTTGAGGTCTGGATTAATATCGCGCCATCTTGAATATTTTGCAAATTTTCCAACAGTGCCAGTACTTTCAGACACGCTAGTAATGCGCGAAATTAGAGATCATCACGTGTTTGCTAAATTTGGGCATCTTAGCGAGCGCAACGGAAAAAAAAAACACAGAAGAAACAAAACGTAAACAGGACGGGCGCTAGATGACTAGCGCCGGTCATGTTTGTTCCGTTGCGCTTGCTAAGATGCACAAGTTCTAAACCCACCAACTAGCCCAAATTTCTGCTTTGAATAGTTTGTTAAACATACAGCATGTGCACAGAGCTATCAGACTTCTACAAAATGGGTTATGAAAGGTGGAAACTTAGAATGTGTAATTACAAGGCGCCACGCACACGCTGATACGACAAATTGAAATAGTACTAACTGACAGAATAGGTTATGGGAAACGTTCTGCATTTCTGAAGGCTAGGCGACCGTTTCTTTTTTTTTTTGTGTAAGCAGAAGAACATGCATAACGGTTTCAGTTCTCTTGCGCGCACGTTCTTACTTAAGTGTGGTAGGTAACAAGGCAGCTAATCAACAGAGAATCTCTTGTTTGTTCGTAAGTGTTCACACGGGCACCATCATGCCAAAATACACGAGCGAATATTAATAGACAATTATTTACTAACGTTATATTTGACAGGACAATTACTAAAGTTTGATTATTGCGATAAGATAGAGTAAGGAATAACTAAATAAACGGCGGCTCTTTCCCTGTTTAATACAAGCAAAACCTAGAAATATGTCAATCAGCACGCCGTTCAATAAATTTGAATAAATGTATGTGTATTTAGACGAAGCAATTTAGGGAAACAAGAAGCGGATTCGTGAGGACAGATCTCCACCAATGCAGCAAATGGGTGGCCCTGAAAAGGGCCTTTGAGGAAGAGCTACGGTGGCCGCTCAACGCTGGCGACGTGCGGTCAACGCACACACTTTGATGAAACCGTCGAGGGTCAAGCAGCCGTCGTGCTCGAAACTTCTCGCAGGTATGCGAGCCACGCACCACACACTCGGTAGCCGCACTCTGCGGTCGCAGTACGTAGAGCTTCACCCGACAGCCAGCCAACGTCTTCGGGGTCGAAGTCTTGGAAAACAGCCGTCCAGGCCTCGACTGCTTCACATGCGAAGTACACCAGGTCGGTACGACTGCTCACACCGCAGCGTAGGGCATACTTGAGAACGAATACCACAGTCCATGGCATGATCGGCCTGGATCTCCCGCGCAGCCTTAGCTGCAAGAGCACGGAACGTACGAGTCGGGGATCCATGCTTCTTGATAGAGAGCTAGTGAAGTGGAAATACGGCCGCTTGTCTTTTTATACACCCGCGCTAGGGTGGCTACCCACGCGGAGAGTGCAAGAATTTCTGCACAATGGCATTCTCTAGCCCTGAGCGTTTCTCCCCCTCCCCCTTCCATCTCCTCTCACTGTTGTTCACTTGTTTGTTCTCCGCACCTGTGTGTTATGTTTGGACCCCTTCCTGGAAAGCGGGATCCTTCGTACTTGCTCTTATCTAGACTTTTGTCGTCTAGATCACGTGGTCTTCCCTCGTGTACCACGTGGTCGTCCCTCGTGTAAACTTCCCTCTTGTGAAGAGGCAGTTCAGCGCAACCCTTTCACCACCACTTAGCGATGGTCACAGTGAATGCTTCAAAAGGTTTTGGTGTTTGGAGAATTCGAGTTGAAGGGCGTGGCGAAGCATATCTGAATGTTGAAGACATGAATAGCCGATAATAATACATCAAAGCTTATTGAAGCCTTCACTGTGATCATCTCTAAGTGGTAGTCAAAATGTTTCGCTGAACTGCCTATTGTAGTACACGAGAGAAGACCACGTGACCTAGGAGACAAAAGCGTATGTATGAGCAAGCTCGAAGGATCCCGCTTTGCAGTAAAGGGATCAACCTTGACAGAGAGGTGGGGAGTAGGAACAAGTGAACAGGCGACAGAGGAGTTACAGGGGGGGAGGGGGGGGGTAGAATGTTCCGGGCTCTAAAGAATGCCATCGTGCAGAAATTCTTGCACGTTCAGCGCGTGTGTATAAAAAGACAAGTGGCCGGTTGTCTACTCGGAGGGGTGCAACAGCTGCCCGAATTTGATACATTTCCTTATTTTTGCGCCACGCTGCGCCAAAATTGCCGACCACTTTAAATATTGTCTGAGTTGAGCAAGTTTTAGCGAAAAATATGTAGGAATGATGGATAGCTTATGCGGACTTCCTTAAAAATTCAGACAGAGGCTTCATTAGTAAACAATTCATTAACGTTGCGTTTTCCTTTTGTCTGAAATATCGCAGCAATTATGAGCCATATTATTAAATCACAGCGACACTGTAATAGTCTAATTAGAAAAAGAAAATTCGGTCGCACTATGTGCGCAATAACTATTTTTTTATTCGAGGGATTGCCCATAGGCATAACATATTTGCATGATATGACGAGATGAGTAACTCCTAGTGTGTATGTGCCACACAAATTGCCCACAGAAATTACGCAAGCTCCACTACTCACCACTGGTCTACTAAAAATGAAACAGGGAACACACGGGCGGCAAACACCAATTAAGATTTCTGCACAGACGCTACTGATAATTCAGATAGACTTTAATGAAAATTCGGTATTAACCGAGTGATAAATGTCGGGGCCGCACGTTTCAGCTTGGCTGGTTGACCATCGGCACGGAGTGTTTGGAAGGTGATTTTTTAGATACGAAGTATCTTATGGCGGAGTTCAATCCGGTGGTGGTGGTGGTGTGCGGCGTGACCACCCTTACTGCGCATACCCTTTCCACTTCCCCTCCCCCTCTCCACCTGCCCTCTCCCATTTCTTCCTCTCCACTTTCCCTGTCCCCTCCCCCTCTCCCTCCCCCTTTCCACTCTTCCTCTGAAACGCGGGCTAGACAGGCCGAAATTCTCTCCTGCGCAACGCCGCGATGAGCACCAGCGCACGCGCGTCCCCTCCCCCTCTCCCTCCTCTTCTACGCTGCCCCGCTCTCGCACGCCTGGCGACCGCGTTCCCCGCTCGCCCTGTGAGAATTAACGGCCAGGCTAGAGGGAAGACAAGGCGCGCGTAGCGTTCCTCTTCACGTTCCACGACGCGAGGTCGGTAGCATGCCCAAAGAACGCCAACGGAACGCGATCGTGCAAGTGCTCCGGCTTCGCATCGCTTCACGGTCCCCTGTAGCGGGAAATGGTGTAATTTCTTTATCGCTGGAAGATGAAGTGCTATTTTAGTTCGCTGGCAGTGTATGTTTTTAAAGACGATAGTCTTTCTTGGGGAACTTAAACGCAGAAATTTTGGTCTGTCTGTCTTTCTGTTTGTCGGCACGTCCCTCGATTCAGCCACTCGGCCAAAGTTGAACCCCTTGCACAAGGGCCAGCTATCGTGAACGGCTCACTAGGTTCATACTTGTCTACATGGTTGATCAAAAAGCAAACATTACGCATATCTGAGGCGCAACATCACTAGATAAGTATTAGGTGGTGTGTTCCTTTAATAGAAAACACATAGATACGTAATTCTAGAGACCCTAGTTTCTTAAGCTGCGCTGAAAATGCGACTGCGCCGAAACTTGGCCAACTTGGCTTCCACCGTGCCCTCTGCGCGAGCTCATTGTTGTGTTTCGGTTTCAGTTCAGTATTGCACTGTACGAGTGCCATGGGGCGCCGCTCTGGCATTCCTGCTTTACCCAGGCGACGTGAATATAAAAGAGTGTGTGGAGAGTACTCGTTGAGTGCGGACGTTTCTTCTGCTTCGGCGCTTCGCGCCAAACCGCGTGTTCGGGCTGGCTGGCGTCCCCGCCAGTCGCGTTGGTCACCGCCGATCTTGCCTGCTGCTGCGCCGGGACTACCAGCCCGCAACACAGCATTCACGTTTCCCGACGTATTGCCAGATGGCGTTCATATCTCACGCAGCGCCTCTTCTATCGTCTTTACACGACATTTGCAGCGAAGCACGCAGATACGCTGCCAATTTTTTTATTTATTATTTTTTATAAAGATAATCGTGACAGTTAGGTTGCAAAGCATTTCTCTTAATTTCGGTGGTTCAGTAAACGGGCAATCATCAGTACCTCTGCAACAGTGTACTACTCCAATACAATATTAACCATTACAATAATCATCGTCAATATCGGCCTGCTTAAGCCTATCAACTTGCACTGTCCCCCCGCGGAATGCTCGGCTGACACATCTAGGGAGTTCAGAGCCTGTGTCGTCCTCCATTGACCGATCCTCAAAGTTTACAGTTGGCCACATTTACGATTCAGGAATATTCAAGAACTCAAAAGAATAAATTATTTATTGAGAGGGACTTTTCGTGCGAGAGGGGCACTTCGGTTAAATATAAAAAGAATGAGCAAAAAAAAGAAGTGACCAACGCAGCCGACAGGATTCGAACCTGTGCGGGGAGACCCCAATGGATTTCGAGTCCATCGCCTTAACCATTCGGCCACGACTGCAAGACGTCCTCTACTCGTAAAACATTCGAGCGATACGTCGTTATTTTCAATTCTATATCTGCAACGATACTACTAATAATAAACTATTGATGATGTGCGAAAACCACGATATGATTATTATGCATCCCAAAATTGAGGAGGGGGTATTTGGATTAATTTCGACCATCTAGGTTTTCTTGACGTGCACCTGGAGAAGCACACGCGCTTCCAAAAATTCGTTTAGAGAGTCTATAGACTGTGTAAACCCATTTTTAGAGTGTCTAGAGCTGTCTTTAGATTGTCTAGAGACTGTCTAAATATTTTTTTTGTAAGGGCGGGATTTCTTGTATTTCGCTTTCTATTGAATGAAACTGCTACGTCGATACTGAATAGTTTTAATAATAATTTTTGAACTTTAACGTCCCTAAGGCACGATATGATTATAAGAGACGCCATAGTGGAGGGCTCGGAAGATTTCGAACATCTGGGGTTCTTTAGCCAGCACCTAAGTCTAAGCACACGGTCATCTATAGCAATTTACCTCTATATAAATGCGGTCGGCGCAGCCTGGATTTTATGCTGTGCCATCGGTACAGCAGATGCATCAAAGTTGTTGCCGCAAGTGTAACAATTCCGGTTGTATCAAATAGACATATTGTCCTGCACGATCAGTGTCTGTGTCGCCACGTATCTTTACGAATACGGGTGTGTACCGCTCTTGTTTATTATTAGTGCCTTATAAATAACGCCACGAAAATCGCTTACCGTTACAGGCATCGTGAAGGAATATTGGCAATACTTAGTTAAAGGCAAAAATTTCCGAAGAAAAGAACATTGCGCCAGAACAGCGCAAAAAACGGAACACACAGGGCGCAGCGCTGCGTCGTGCCTGTTTCGTTTTTTGCGCTGGTCTACCGTGATGTTCATGAATCAGTTAAGTCTCCTAAGAACCCTCGTGAAAAAGTAGTGTGCAAATTCTTCAGCAGCCCTTGCTTTATCGGGAAAATTGGTCTAGCGAAGCACTGTGTCTGCGGGCCTGACATGTTATCTTTCTTTCTTTCTTTCTTTCTTTCTTTCTTTATTTCTTTCTTTCTTTCTTTCTTCTTCTTTCTTCTTTCTTCTTTCTTTCTTTCTTTCTTTCCTTCTTTCTTTCTTTCTTTTCTTTCTTTCTTTGTTTCTTTCTTTCTTCTTTGTTTCTTTCTTTCTTTCTTCTTCTTCTTTCTTCTTTCTTTAGTTTCTTTCTTTCTTTCTTTCTTTCTTTCTTTCTTTCTTTTCTTTCTTTCTTTCTTTCTTTCTTTCTCTTTCTTTACTTCTTTCTTCTTTCTTTCTTTCTTTCTACCGCATTGCGTAATCTTCTCCTATTTTTTTCCTCTCTCCACGCTGCCAGTATCTTTCAGATTAATACGGTGCACCCTGTGCAGATGACTCCTATGTAGCACCTTTATTATCTGTCAACGCTATGGCAGACTTGCTGACACCTATGCAAGCGAAGCCTGTTATACTTTCAGATTTGTCCTTGTTTAATGTTTTTTTTTTTGGGGGGGGGGGGCATGCGCGAAATAAAGACCCAGCCAAGAATACTCTTCCGTGGGCCGCAAGAAAGGATGTTTGAAGAAACAAGTAGCAGTTTATCCTCTCCATGGCTTTGAACGCGGAACTCCGGTGTCTAGGTACGTCCACGCGGTGTTGTAGTTGGAAAGGCTTTGCTTGCACAACCAAACTTCAAGCTCCCACGCACCTTGCGACGCCATCACCTCGAAGAAGCTCGACAACAATGGAGGAACTTTTTACCGCATACAAAGCCTTGCGTTCAAGATTCTTGCAGTAAATGAGTAGATAACGGTAAACAATGCGTTTGCTGAAACCGGCTATCCTAATATCTGCGTTATATTGTATCACACTGAATTTCTCCCGATCTTCGGGCCTACCAGGAAACTTGTGCTTGCGTAAGGACCCCAAGTTTTCGAACGAAAGGTGACTTTAATTAACACCTCTCTGTGCAAGAGTGCCAGGTTTACGCGTAGTTCTAGACGCTGAGGACGTAGCACGCGGCGCTCCAATGTGTAAAGGAAAAACTTATTTTAAAACTCCTGCTTTCGATTTCGCAGTAATCTCGCATAAACCCCTGTCCAACACGGCATTATGGCCTGAATCACACTTATCTAGAGCGAACACTACCGGCCGCTTTAGCCTCTGTTTTATGCAACATTGTGCTGAGACCGACACCTACTGATATGAAAGATAATCCAACTGCTTCCTAAGTCCTTGTGCTATAATTCAAGCATGGACGGAGGCTTGCAGCTAACGCGAGATATGAGCCGCGGACGTCGTCAGCGTCCACAGCTATGGGCTCGAAAGCTGTAGACATGTGTGATTCAGATTGTTACGGTGCTCGGCTGTTGAACCGAAGGTTACGGCGTGCGTCATATTCATGTCGTGGTTCTTGCACATAAAATACGAGAGATTATTATAAACCTTGTCATAGTTCGCGAACCATTCCGTGATTGACGAACCGTTCTTTCTTTTTTTTTTTTTGCCAAGTCAGCCGCCTTTCTTAGATACAAAACCATCAGAAGTACCTCGAATGTTCTCTCAGAAACAAAAGTAAGAGCTAATAGCAACAAAGTTCTTAAACTTGTTGCAATCAGAACTCGTATGGACAGAAAGCTCTGCCGGTCGACTATGCTGCACCTTAAGAATTTTGTTTTGAGTGGACACAGTCCAGATTGCTATAAAGAGAACAAATAACGTATACTATCACGGTGACCATCTCACGAAATTTTCATTTAGTGCTCATGGTCTTGGTCCAACATTTGTGGGCACACAAGAAATTCCAACCCAGCTGCCGGGAGTGCTAATCTCAATAATAAAGCAGTTAGAAACCTGATGATAATTTTTATAGTCTAATTCTCCCACTCCTGTTTCTATTGACGCTTACACGAATCCTTACAATTAGTTTAGCAACCTTAACCATAAGATGTTATCCTGCTCTGCATGCACGTGGTAATAAATGTAGACATGATGCCTTTTTTAGATAGTTTACTACGGGTTATATTCAAGGACACGCTACACTCGCGGCAACGATCCGGTACATCAATTTTTCATCATTGTCAGCCCATTGCTGTTAGTGAATTATTGCCTGCTTTGTAGAAGTGCATAGCCGTGATGATAATCTAACTTACATGGTAGGGCGTGCCTCAACTTTAGGGGATGGTTGCTGACACCAATATCGAGCAGGTCCATCACTCCTCATGTAATCAGGTTCACATGAAATGTCTGACGAGACATCATTTGTAATCTGCAGTAACTCTTACAGTGAATGACCTGTATTTGTTTATTTCGAACTCTCTTGCACAGACGCGCGGCACTATTAATTACTCATCCGTGCGCGTTATAACAAGGTTATGAAGTTTCAGAGCACTATTACACAAAGTATTCAGTAGGAGGCCCCATTCAGGTGCGAAGCGTTCAGTTGGATCGGACAAAAGCTGTCTACCACCGGCCTCGATAGTTTGTCTCAACTGTCCTAAATTGACGACATTTGGAGGCTCAAATACTAATTCGCAGCGACCTAAATCAGCGCTGGGTGCTGTCAAATAAGCGAAATCTCGGCCAGTTCTGTGACCAAAGCTATAGTGCATAACAATAACTTCTTTTAACTACAGAGCAGTTTAAGGTACTGCCCTGTCGTCCTGTCATGTCGGGCGTTGGAGTGACGCGGGTCCCACGTTTGATGCACATAAGCCGAGCAGGCTGCTTGCCCGAGAACGCCAGCGTCGCCGAAGGGCTAATTTGTCTGTCCGACCCAGCGCAGCGAAGGCGAAACGCAGCTTCGGGAGTCAGGCACAGATCTGCGGAAGACGGAGGCGAAGCGCTAGCGCCGGTAGTTAGGAGCACCGCACTCGTAGAGTCAAACAGTAGAAGAACAGTAGAAAGGCGATCATAAAGAAGAAAATAAATAATAGGAAAACGAATAGTATAATCACAAGAAAAGAACAGAAAATGATGGAAATTATCACGTAATCAAGCGAAAAGAACAGAAAACAGCACGGAAGAGCAAATAAAGCACATAAACGCAAAATAAACGCAAGAAAAACACGGGCAAATCAGTGCTCCGCAGTTCGTACAACTTTCAATTGGTGTGGAACTGGTTTTAATTGTATGACTGCATTAGCTGATAGAATAGAAAATTTTCAAGGTCACAAAGTCAAAATAGGCAACTTACGCAGGAGCATTAGACTGATGCGGGGAGCTTGGGGCATAAATGACGCGCATTAGCTCCCGCCATTAGCTCGTAACGCCGGTTCATTTTGCAATTCATGTGAACTTTTCATTGCCCACACGCTAAAAGAATACTTTCGAAATACTTTGCAACACGCCATCTGTTGTTTTAGCAAATCGCAAAATGTGTTGAACGCGAAACGTTTTGCTTGCCTTCCTTGCGATAATCGGACATATTTGCAGATGTAAACAATCCAGCATTAACATTTTCTTTTACTTCTCTGTTCTCTCTCATGGTGCCAACGCTAAAACACAAATGCAAGAATCAATTTTGTGGTAATATCGAATAGAAGGTAGTACGTGGAAGATATATAGAGAAAGCTGCGAAAAAAAAGGAGAAACTAGAACTGTGGCTGCGGTAACCATGACGGAGCAGAAACTGACAGGTCCAATTGGAAGAAAGGAATGGAATGGAAGACTGGAATTCTCTCAAGAATTGAACTATTATCTGATAGAACTTAAAAAGTCCGGAGAGGCCCCGCCCAGATGACCGAAGCACGACAGCCGATGGAGTCTGTAATTGAAGAAGTAGTCCCACTCATACACTCGGCAGTATTCTCCGAACGCGGGGTTACCTGCCGTTCGGCTCACGACGTCACTCCGGTGTGCGCGCCCATTGGTTCAAGCTTGTGTGCACCCTCAATTGAGGAGCAAATACCGCAGAGTTCTAAAGTTACATCCGCCTAGCTCCGTTTATGGCATGAGAGTTAAAAAGGCCACACCTCTAAAAATATGTGTTTGTACTACCCTAGAACGTATATAACACACTGTCGATAATGATGCTTATAAGACAAACAGAAAGGACCTCGCTCCTAAAATGTTCGGACAAGTCCGCCACGGTGGCATGGTTATGATGCTCGTCTACTGACGCGAAAGTCCCGGGTTCAATCCCGTGAGGTGGTCGCATTTCCATGGAGGTTAAATGCTAGAAGTCGGTGTATTGTGCGATGTCAGTGCACGTTAAACACCAGCTGGTAGAAATTTCCGGAGATGCTAGAAGTCGGTGTATTGTGCGATGTCAGTGCACGTTAAACACCAGATGGTAGAAATTTCCGGAGCCCTCTCCTACGGCTTGCCTCATGTTTCGGCACGTGAAACCCCAGAAATTATATTCAAATAATTGGGCAAGGCTAAATAAGTGTGTGTATGGTGCAAGTTTCAGAATTGTAGCATTTGGCAGTACAGGTTTTGTGGCGCCTTTTAAATGTAGGACTGAAAAATTCTTTTCCGCTATGTTATCCAAAAACTTCTCCATGTAGAGGAAAAAAGAGCAGAGACTGAATTGCAAGTTGGGCGAATTGGTGCGTATTCATATTCTGGGGGGAAAAAGCAACAGCGCACAAAAAAAAAAGCGAAGACAAGAAAGAGAGGGAAAAAGAAGGTTGTGTTAGCCAGCCTTCAGTGATGTTACATTATAATGTGTTTTCTTTCCTTAATAAAGACATTTCTCTGAATCTGACCTCACTTGACATGCGCGGTTTGTGCATGTGAGTTCGTGCTCCCTTCCGAAAAACTCACAGGGTCCCTTAAGCACTCACCTAAGACGGCACGAAGGCGAAAGCCATCTTCTTTTTCTTCTCAGTCCATGTATTGATTCTGCGCCGCCACCCTCCGTAAGCTTTCTGCACCTAACATGGCTTTGCACTGACTCCAAGGTCGGAGGCACCTCGCCTTGTTATGCATGTTGTTATGCACTGCCTACGTGATCGGCCCACCTTTGACCAAGCTATGATGTCATGTGACGACATCATCGTGTGTCGTTACATCACGTGACGTCAAAATGACGTCACACATTTCAGGATATATCCCGTGATGGTGATTTTTGCGTCACCCGTGCTGTCCCCGACGGTGAACTTTCGCGCTTGATGAGGTATCTAAGGCTTCGGCTTTAATAAACTTTCAGTTGTGAGTGCAACGCTGTGTGTCTTGCCTCTCTTTCTTTTCTTCGCTTTTCCGTGCGCTGTTTTTCTTCAGAAAACGAGCAACTCAGACTGCATACAGTTAACCATGCCGACGGATTAATTTACCGACTCGCTTTACACCCCTACACGCAAGCAAACTAGAACCCTGCTCTATTGAAAAAAAAGCATTGCAGTGCAACACAGAAGCCAGGAAAGGTAATTAAAGAACAGCAACTTTCGAACGGGGAGAACTAATATTACCACACCTAATGGCGCCACTCGTTAAACGGAGAAGAATGTGAGAAAACTGCGAATATAACTGTTCCTGGAAAAATTAGGGGCAGGGACGAAGTACGGGAAACACATCCTGTGTCCGCATGGTGCCCTCGGCCTTTGTGCCGTTAACGTCCACAGGAGGGCGCTTTGATGTCGCTACTGCTAGAGTTACTGTATTGGCCTCGAGGAGTTACGGAGTCGCCCTCTACCGGACGCGCCTCGATTGCGTGCTAGGCAGGATACCGCCGGCGCGCTCCCCATAGGTTTTGCTGTCGGCGCTCTACAAAACACCTCGCGGAAGCCCTCCAGGCATTTCTGTAAGTACTTTCGAAATTAACTGTGTTCTTTACTGTCAAAATAATCTTTTTCGACGAACTGAAAGCACAAGATAGCCTACAGTCGCTGTCTCTTTGCAGAAAAGCGAGCACCCGCTTCACGCAGTCACCGCTTTGGAGACCCTTGAACCGGCCTCTTGCGTGAAGGTAGTCACTCGCTGAGTGCAAACTATGTGAAATATCTCGTTAGAGTAGACTGCCTGTATAACCAAACGGAGCATAATAGAAAGAAGCCTCAAGCCAGCGATCGCACGGGTTCGCGACGACTGACGGTGCCTCTGCATGTATGAGCGTCTGCATGTATGTTCGTACTGATGGTTTCGGTTTTGCTTCGAGCGCGTTTTGGCGCACGGCTGTGAACTTTAGGCCACAAAATATGAGAATTGGTGAGTACACAAACAACTACTGTTGCGCGGACGCTATCAGAGCAGTTCCAAAACAATTTCCTTACAACTGCGGCTTCGGTGAGCATGGCAACTTTGTGATCTGCCGTCCCGACGATTCAGGGTTTTTTATTTTTTTTTCGGTCTAAATTCGCGTACGTTTCAATGTCATTTGACAAGTTCTCTCGCACTGCGTATTGATCGGTCTTCTCAGCGGGCAAATGCCGCTGCTTCTGTTTCTTTATTCAGCGCATTCGTTTCATTTGGTGCTCACACAAAACGTGAGCAAATGCGACGCCTTTTTTTAATGCTCCTTAATTATCGTTCCGTTTGCATTCCAGTGAACTTGCCGCTGTGTGTTAACAACAAATTCATAGACCAAAGCTTCACCACTTCGACATTTCTGGTGGATGGAGAACCAGTCTACGAGACCCAGCATGTAGTAGCATGCGACGCCTAGGAAAAGAAAGAAAACACAGTAACGTTTGCCGGACTTGTTCTGCACACGTCGGCTGTGAACTAGGACCCACATGAACTTGAAATAGCAGTGAATAAAATAGAAGGTATTGCAGCAACCAACAGCCGCAAAACAGGATAGTAATTATTTGGCATGTACCGCAGCAATTTTGGCAGCAGTGTCGTGTCTAACGCCAACAGGGTGGCATCTTTCCCACGTAAATAAATGAGGCTCCAAGAAAATACATGGGGTTGGCCGGTGGGCCGATCACGGAGGCAATGCAAAATTTATGTAGCTTATGAAGCAATGCATGCCTCATCAAATGGGAAGGTTGCTCGTCGGCGTCCCGCGTCGGCGGCGTCAACACGAGTGATGCAAAAAATAATCGTCACGTGATGGTGTCACCATATGACGTCATCATGACGTCACAGATCGCCAAAATATGCAGCGTCATTATGACGTCATATAATGTGACGTCACGTGATGACGTATTCACACGTCATGGTCGCTTTGCATTGCCTCCCTGATCGGTCACGGAGGCCGTGCAAAACCGCGTTAGGTGCAGAACGCTTTTGGGGGGGGGGGCGCGGGAGAATCATACAACTACTGACAAAAAGAAGATGGCTTTCGCCTCCTAGTCATCTTTAGCGAATGCATAAGGGACCCTGTGCGTTTTTTAATTCAACGTATCAAACAGTGACTTGCGCATCTGCAGCCGATTTTGTGGACGCCGAGCACGGGGCCGACGATCAAGAGGAGGGTTCTGAGATGGCATCGCATGTGGTAAAAGGTAGCGCTTTTACCATCCTGTGGCAGATAAGCATCATTTGCCGGCGGGAAGCGCGCGCGAGCCATCGTCTCAGTGCGCGCTGTCTGCTACTCACCGAACATCGCAGGCCCGACGCAGTAACAAAAGTCTTCGTCGCGGAAGTGCTTGTTGCACACAAGACTCGTAGCGGATCGCTACTTGCCGGTTCTTAGCTTTACAACCCATGCTTCACGCTGTTTCTTGTTCCGCGGTTACCAGTGCAGGCTGACACTGGGCTCCTTTGCGTAATCGCGGCACTGCGGCACCGAGCGGTAGAGCCCCATGTTCGTCGCCTTCGGAGGCAGCCACTCTATTACAATGGTTTCAATTGAGTAGAAAATGAGAGAAAACTTCCGAATTTGAACAGAGCGCAGCGCATGTGGGACTTGAAACTCGTTTTCAAAGCACGCGGCAGTGCGCCACAAGCAGCCGACGCGGCCGCTGAGACCACATGATCCTGCCAAGCACGTCACGCCGACGGTGGCGCCGGCGTTTCCAGTGGTGGGCCTCGAGGCCAATATGCTACCTTTAGGTAGCAGAGTTGCGCATCTGTCTTCCAACGCCGCTAGCAACCACGCGTTGCGGAGAAGCTGCCGCTTGGGCCAATTTTTTTATTTCTCGACGCCGCCGCTGTAGCGAACTGAATTAACACTAGCCATCGACAGCCAATGTTTATCGCCGGTCTTCGACACGCCAGACAGGTTAATCGGCGACACGGTTGGCATGTCGCCTGCAAAAACGAAGTGCGACTTCACCGCATAGCTGTGGTTGCTAGCCGGACCTATGCGCTACTGTGCTACCTAAAGGTAGCGTATACAGTGACTCTGGCTACTGCAACTGTGCATTCAATTTCGCGCCAGCAGCTGCCCATTCGGAAACAAGTAGGTCAGTGTTTTCGTTATCGCAGCCAGAGCCCTACCCATTCCAGTGATCAAAGTGAGGAAATAATACATTCAGCGATCTGCACGCACTGCATCTGGAAGGCCCACGCTGGAGAACTGCGACGAGGCTTTGTTATCAAGTATCATTAATAGTGCTCCCTTTAGGTACGCTGGGTTTTCCGCATATCACTCTTATGTGCAACGGTGCATGTGCCTGTAAGGCCTGCTTTGAGCAGTGGACTATCATTCACCATCCTAAAGATCTACTCATAGCGGAAATCGTTGAAGCGCGTTTCAACAACAACAACAACAACAACAACAACAACAACAACAACAACAACAACAACAACAATAATAATCAATCAATCAATCAATCAATCAATCAATCAATCAATCAATCAATCAATCAGTCATTTATTTAACGTGCCCAGGAACAACCGTGAGGTCTTTGTGCAGGCGCACGCAAAAAAAATCAATAAAAATAAACAATACAATACAGACAGTATTCAGAAATAAAAAGAGCAAAAACACGTACACAAAGAGAAATGAACACAAAAGGGGAGAAGTAAAATAGGACAATATGAGAAATATTGAAGGGGAATAAAAAATTAGATTGCACATATACAACTATGCGGAAAGACGGAGAAGGGAAGACTTTGTACATTGTGCCATACTATGTCAAAACAGTGCAAAGCTCGGATAAAAAGAATGATTGTGGACTATGAAAATCGTCAAGATCAAGAAAATTAATATTATAAAGACTTTGTATTCTGTGAACGGTAGAGTGTTGGAAGAAGCAGGCGGGTACATGAAACGGTCTGTTCTCTCTGGTTAACTTACGCGGAATTCGAAAATTAACACAATTGAGAAGTACAGGGCAGGATATGATACCGTGGACTAGCTTGTAGAGAAATAAAAGATCAGAACGATTTCGTCGGCAGTGAAGTGATGGCAGTGATAATGATTCAGCAGTACTGGAACGAGATCCAGAGTCATTTTTAGCAAAGCGATGGTTATTAATGCTGAGGAATTTTTTCTGGACTCGTTCAATGGTGTTACCGCTGGATTGAGCAATGCCATTCCATATCACGGACGCATACTCAAGTTGCGGAAGACATATTGCCGTGTACAATTTGTGTAGGGCCATGGGAGACCTGAATTCTCGAGATATTCTACAAACACATCCGAGAGAACGAAGGCCCCGCATAGCAGCACGCTTAACGTGAGAAGAAAAGTTTAACGCGCTGTCAAAAATAACACCAAGATCACTGATTTCATAAACCTTGCATAACGGCACAGAATTGACAAAGTATTGAAATGACACGCTAGATGTTTTGCGAGTGATAGACATGAATTTTGTCTTTGAGGTATTTAGAGAAAGGTTATTGCCGTTGCACCATTCGGAAAAAGAACACAAATCTGACTGCAGCAAGCGACAGTCGTTAACTGAATGAATTTCCTTAAATATCTTGATGTCATCGGCATACAAGAGGAAAGAAGAATTACGGATGGCAAAAGAAACATCATTAACGTAAATTAAAAATAGGAGTGGGCCTAATACCGACCCTTGAGGGACCCCACTAGTCACTTTTTACAAAGAAGAGGTTTGGCCATTTACGGCAACATAACAAGATCTATTGAGCAGATAGCTGTGCAAGAGATTCACAATCGACAAGTCAACGTCAAAGTTCGCAAGTTTAATCATAATCAGTGTGTGGCTGACTACGTCAAAAGCCTTGCTCAGGTCACAGTAGATTGCGTCAACCTGTCCTCTCTGAGAAATAGGTGTGGAGATCTGCGTCATGAAACTAGCAAGATTTGTGGTAGTTGAGCGGCCAGCAAGAAAACCATGTTGATTTGGAATCAATGAGTTTTTCACACTAAAAGACAATATTTTGTGAAGAGCCAGTTCGAAGATCTTTGATGTGGCACATAGTAGAGAAATCGGGCGATAATTAGAAACATCTGTCTTAGAGCCCGACTTAAATACTGGGAAAACACGAGCAGTTTTCCACATGCTAGGAAATGTGGAAGTGTCCAGGCAGTTATTAAATATCGTAGTCAGTACTGGGACAAATATAGTACCATATGCTTTTAGTATGGCGGAGGGGATGCCATCTGGGCCACATGATAAGGATGGTTTTAAGCGCTTAATGCATTCGCTGATAAGATTTTCATCCAGCGACAAAGCACTGGATGAGCTAGCTGCCTTGGGCTGTTGTCTGATATCAGTGCTGGAGTCTGAGGCCTTATAAACGGATGAGAAATGTGTGGCAAAACAGTCAGCGACGGCATGCACTTCTACCCCATTTGAGTCTAGTAGTCTGAAGGACTCTCCGCTTTTGCTAGACCGTTTACGTACATACTTCCAAAACTCAGCCGGCCTGTCAGAGGCGCTTTTTTCTAAGAATTCAATGTACGAACTATGATCCCGTTTATATAGGCGTTTAGAGAGAGTTCGAAAAAAGCTGAACTCTTCCTTCCACTCGCTGGATGGAGAACATTTAGATTTCCTGTGTGCGTGATCTTTATGCTTCAGTGCACTGATACGTTCAGATGAGAACCAGTGGGGATATTTACGTTGTTTTGGTGTATACTGGGGAATAAAATTAAGCATGCTGCTCAGTACAAGCTCCGTAAACCGATCAACCTGGTCATCAACATTAGGTTTGTCAGTAACCTGTGACCACTCAACGGTGGACAAGTGATGATAGAGGCCCGTGTAATCACCTCGCTTGAACGCAAATCTTGGAGATTTGTTTACGTAACTGCTGTAGCTCGTTGTTTCGGCTGATGCAGATAATCTTACGTTAAGTGGTGGGTGGAATTTGTCCGGACGTACAAGAGAGATGTTGGAGCGGGAAACTTCAAGGGGTTGATCGTTTGACACGCACAGGTCTAAGACGTTGCCACTGGAATTGACGACTGAATTATGTTGCACTAGGGAATTAAACGCCAGAAAGTCCAAGAGCAGGCTGCACTTTTTCTCTGTGAAATGATTGTAATGAGAAAAGGTAAGCGTGCTCCAGTCAATTCCAGGTGCATTGAAATCCCCAAGAACAATAATTCTGTGCCCACTATGAGAAGATATCACAAGTTCAATAGAAGACATGACATCGTGAAACGAGGCAGGGGAAATGCTGGGCGGTAAATAGAAGCATCCAATCAACAATTTTTCGCGGCGCTCAAGGTTGATTTCTAGCCAGATCGATTCTTCGATAGTTTCTAGGTCTTTCCGTCTAACGGATTTCAGTGAATTGTCAATGGCACTCAGCACGCCACCGCCTTTCTGTTTAGTTTCACTGAAATCTCGGTCACGGCGGAAGGTGGTGTAGGTCGGGGGAAAAAGTCCGATGAGGGAATTTCAGTGCCGAGCCAGGTTTCAGAAATAGCGATAATAGGAAAAGAAGACGAAAGAACATTAGAGAAAAACTCGAGTGTCTTGGTACGCAGACCCCGAGCATTTTGGTAGAATATGTCTACGTTACACGGCACTTTCGATTCCAGGCACTAGCTCAGAGGGATGAAGCATGTCATTGCGCAGCTACCTACGAAATGGCTTGAAGAGGCATCCGAGGGGCCACATCGAAGGGTCATTCAGGCGTTGTAGCGTGTCCTCGTCAACTTCGATATAGAATGAAGAATATGACTGGAATCTTGAAGTCGCCGGCAGGAAATGGGAGACATATCGAATGAAGCAATATGTTTTTTGATGTCAGCAGCAGTGGTGTCCGGGCTCAGCTTCGTAACAAAAATGGCCTTTGGCCGTTGTGGCCGTTGTGGCCGCTGAGCTACAGATATAGTGGATGCCTTCAATGCTCCAAACGAGGCGGGTTTCTTCTTTCTTACACCCTCAGTTACCGCTGCAGAAGAGGCTGTCGCAGGCATCACACTGACACGCTCGGACGTGTCTACGTCACCTGGCGGCGAATTCGAAGATGAAAGAATTTTGGACAGAGGTTGTTCAGAGTACGCAGCTTGCTTGGAAGGTCACAGATCGGCCAACGGTCACCTGCTCTGGAGGGATCACAGGTGCCTTCACTGACACGGCGGCCGTGCGGCGCGTCAGCTCCTCACGCAGGAAGCGGACCTCTGCACGAAGGGAGGCGACCACACGGGCTTGTTGTTCAACACTGCGGGAATGATCCTTACGGAGGCGCTCGTTTTCTTCGCGTAGTTGGGATACCTCGTCGCTGAGGAACGAGATTCCCTCCAACGCGTCGAGGAGGAGGCGGCGCAGCCCGGCGAGGTCACCACCAACACCCTCACCACCCGGAGGGGCACACGTGGAGAGGGAACCGGTTTGAGAGCTGCAGTGCTCATCGCTGCACGCCGCCGAGTTGTCTTCGTTAGGCTTACCAGAAGAACTGCTCAGATCACATAAATTGCAGCAAAATGAGCGCGATCCAGACTTCAGAAGTTGCAGCTCTTCATCAGGCCAGGTTACACACTTCGCATGAACACGTTTAGAACAACTTTCACAGCGGAAAAACTGCTGCTTACCGAAAAACGGGCAGGAGCATAGCAAGCATGCATCCCGACTGGGAGCCATGGTGCGGGACTATTAATAAAAATAATAATAATAATAATAATAATAATAATAATAATAATAATAATAATAATAATAATAATAATAATAATAATAATAATAATAATAATAATAATAATTATAATAATCAAACGTTTATTTAATGTGCCCAGGAACAACCGTAAGGTCTTTGTACTGGCGCACGAAAAAAAAACAAAAAAAAACAAAGGAAAAATTCATAATAAAATATCAGGGATAAAAAACGTTATAAAATTGCACATATACAACTGTGCTCAGGCAGAAAAAAAAATATCAACAGTGTACAAGGTAAGTACAGTGCAAAGCTCGGAGCAGAACAACGACTGGGAGCTGTGAAAAACATCGAGCTCCAAAAAGTAAGCATTGTAAAGACGTTGTATCCTGCCAATGGTCGAATGTTCACAGAGGCAGGCGGTTACATGAAAAGGTCTATTCTCTCTGGTGAGCTTACGGGGAATTCGGAAATTAATACAGTTGAGCAGTACAGGGCAGGATATGATACCATGCACAAGCTTGTGAAGAAATAACAGATCGGCGCGATTTCGTCGGCAGCAAAGTGATGGCAATGATAATAATCCAGCAGCGTTAGAACGAGATCCAGAGCCATTTCTAGCGAAACGATGGTTGTAAATGCTTAGGAATTTTTCTGGACTCGCTCAATGGCGTTGCTGCTGGAATTAGGAATGCCATTCCAGATCCCAGATGCATACTCTAGTTGAGGAAGACATAGCGCGGTGTACAATTTTCGGAAGGGTACAGGAGAACGGAATTCTCTAGACATTCTGCAAACACAGCCTAGGGTGCGAAGACCCCGCAAAGCAACACGCTTAGCGTGAGCAGAAAAGTGTAAGGTGCTGTCAAAAAGAACACCTAGATCATTGATCTCACATAACTTACACAACGACACAGAATTGACAGAATATAAAAATGGCACACTAGATGTTTTTCGAGTGAAACTCATTACCTTGGTTTTTGAAATATTTAGGGAGAGGTTATTGCTCCTGCACCATTCAGAAAAAGAACACAAATCAGATTGCAGCAAGCGACAATCGATAACTGAATGAATTTCCTTAAATATCTTATGTCATCGGCATACAAAAGGAAAGAAGAATTCCGAATGACAGAAGAAACATCATTAACATAAATTAAAAAGAGGAGTGGGCCCAGTACCGACCCTTGAGGAACCCCACTAGTAGCTTTATACAAAGAGGACGTTTGGCCATTAACGGCAACGTAACATAATCTATCAAGAAGATAGCTATGGAGGAGATTCACAATTGAAGAATCAACATCAAAGTGTGCAAGTTTATCCACAAGCAGCGAATGGCTGACAACATCAAAAGCTTTGCTAAGGTCACAGTAAATAGCATCAACCTGTCCTCTCTGCGAAATAGGCGTGGAGACTTGCATCATGAAACTGGCAAGATTAGTGACAGTTGAGCGGCCAGCGAGAAACCCATGCTGATTCACAATCAATGAATTTTTACATCAAAAGACAATATTTTGTGAAGAGCAAGCTCAAAGATTTTGGATGCGGCACAAAGAAGGGAATAGGGCGGTAGTTCGAGACGTCACTTTTACAGCCAGACTTAACACTTGGAAAGCACGAGCAGTTTTCCACATGCTAGGAAACGTTGAAGCATGCAGACACTTATTAAATATGGCAGTCGATACTGGTACAAGTATACTGCCATAGGCTTTTAGTATGGCAGAGGGGATGCCATCTGGGCCAGCTGAAAAGGAATGGTTTTCAAGCGCTAATATGCATTATGAAATGGAATCTTCATCTAGCGACACAGCATCAGCTGTGCCAACTGCCTTAACCTGTCGAACCGTTACTAGCTACAGAGGCTGGGGACTTATAGACAGATGAAAAATGCATGGCAAAAACAGTCAGCACGGCTTGAACTTCTACTCCATTTGGATCCAGTATCCTGAAGGACTCGCCGCTTTTGCTCGACCGTTTGCACACATACTTCCAAAACTCAGCCGGCCTGTCAGACGCGCTTTTTTCTAAAAATGAAATATATAGACTGTGATCCTGTTTATAAAGGCGTTTACAAAGAGTACGAAAACGACAGAATTCTTCCTTCAAATGAGTTGATGCAGAACGTTGTACTTCCTGTGTGCACGATCTTTATGTTTCAGTGCACTTATAAGTTCTGATGAGAACCAGGAGGGATATTTACAATGATGAGGTGTATACTGGGGAATGAACTTGCGCATGCTGGTCCAGATAAGCTCCGTAAACTGATCGACTTGATCATCAACATTGGGTTTGTCATTTACCAGTGACCAATCTGTGGTGGACAAGTCATGGTACAAGCCAACGTAGTCATCTCGCTTGAAGGCAAATCTGGGCGTTTTGTCGATTTTTCTGGGAAAGCTTGGTTTTTCTGGTGAAATACAGAGTGTTAGTTTGAGTGGTGGGTGAAATTTGTCAGGACGAACAAGAGAGATGTGAGAGAGTGATACTTCGATAGGTTGATTATTAGAAATACACAGATCTAAGACGTTACCACAGGAATTGGCAATACTATTGTGCTGCTGCAGGGAATTAAAAGCGAGAAAATCTAGCAATACGCTGCATTTGTTCTTTAAGAAATGATGATAATGAGAAAAATTAAGTGTGGTCCAGTCAATTCCCGGTGTGTTAAAATCGCCAAGTACAAGAATTTTGTGCTTCTTATGTGAAATTACCACATTTTCAATAGAAGAGACGATCTGATTAAAAGCAATTGGTGAAACGCTAGGCGATACATAGAAATATCCAATCAACAATTTTTCACAGTGCTCAAGACTAATTTCGATCCAAATTGATTCAGAAATTGTTTCTATGTCCTTGCGTCTAAAAGATCTTAGAGAACTGTCTATAGCCATCAATACACCACCACCTTTTTGTTTAGTTGCACAGAAGTCCCGATCACTGCGGAAGGTGGTGTAGTTCGACGGAAGATAGTCACAGGAAGGAATTTCACTGCACAGCCACGTTTCAGAAATCGCAATAAGGTCAAAAGAAGACGAAACAACATTAGCAAAGAATTCGCGCTTCTTAGTGCGAAGACCACGAGCGTTCTGATAAAATATATCCAAATTACACGGCACCGTTGCTTACGGGTGCGCACTCTGAGGGATGGCGCATGTCGTCGTGGAGAATCCCACGGAATGGTTTGAAAATGCAACCACACGGCCACATTGACGGGTCATTCAGACGTTTCGATGTATCTTCGTCAACTGTAACGCAGAACGAGGAGTAAGAAGGATATTTTGTTTTGAGCCGCCGGCAGGAAATGGCAGAAAGGTCAACAGACTCAATGTGTTTCTTGAGGTCAGCAGATGTAGTGTCAGGGCTCAACTTGGACACAAATATAGCCCACTGCCGCTGGGCTCGTTGGGGGATTTGAGCCACTAACAAAGTGGACGAGTCCATGGCTCCAGTAGATACATGTGTTTTTCTTTTCGTTTCCTTTCTTGCACACACTGTGACATTGGCCGAAGAGGTTTCCGTACGATCGACAACGCGGAGCTTCAAATCACGCTGAAAACCTGGTGGTGGGGTAAAAGGTGGGAGCATTTCGGTGTTACGAGTCGTCTCAGAGGTCGCAGGGGTGTCGGAGTTCACGGAAGACTTTGCCGTTGGAGACGTTGGAGAATTTGCAGCCGTTGGAGACTTTGCAGCCGTTGGAGACTTTGCAGCCGTTGGAGACTTTGCAGGACGTTCCCCTAGCTTAGGGGTGACGCAGCGTGTCAGCTCATCGCGCAGAAAACGAACCTCACCACGAAGGGAGGCGACGATACGGACCTGCTGCTCAGCCACTCGGGAAGGTTCCTTTCGCAGGCGCTCATTATCTTCCCGCAGCTGTGAGACCTCGTCACTCAGAAACGAAATCCCTTCCAGCGCGTCGAGGAGCAGGCGGCGAAGGCCGGCTACCTCCTCGCCAAGGTCACCCGAAGGGGCGAGAGGTGGACCGGTTGGGGAACCACGTGGCGGCAGGGAACACACCGCCGTCGGGCATACCTCTGTCTCGTCGTTAGGCCTGTCACCATGCTGGGCGGAATCGCACAAATTGCACGAAAATGTACGCGCTCCGGACTTCAAGAGCTGCAGTTGGTCATCCGGCCAAGTCACACACTTCGCGTGCACACGTTTTTCGCAGATTTCGCAGCGGAAAAACTGCTGCTTACCGAAAAAAGGGCACGAGCAGAGCACACACGCATCCCGGCTGGGCGCCATGCTGCGGGACTTTAATAATAATAATAATAATAATAATAATAATAATAATAATAATAATAATAATAATAATAATAATAATAATAATAATAATAATAATAATAATAAAACGTTTATTTAATGTGCCCAGGAACAACCGTAAGGTCTTTGTACTGGTGCACGAAAAAAAAACAAAAAGCAAAGGAAACATTCATAATAAAATATCAGGGATAAAAACGTTATAAAATTGCACATATACAACTATGCGCAGGCAGAAACAAAAATATCAACAGTGTACGAGGCTCTGTAAGTACAGTGCAAAGCTCGGAGCAGAACAACGACTGGGAGCTGTGAAAAACATCGAGCTCCAAAAAGTAAGCATTGTAAAGACGTTGTATCCTGCCAATGGTCGAATGTTCACAGAGGCAGGCGGTTACATGAAAAGGTCTATTCTCTCTGGTCAGCTTACATGGAATTCGGAAATTAAGACAGTTGAGCAGTACAGGGCAGGATATGATACCATGTACAAGCTTGTAAAGAAATAACAGATCAGCGCGATTTCGTCGGCAGCAAAGTGATGGCAATGATAATAATCCAGCAGCGTTAGAACGAGATCCAGAGTCATTTCTAGCGAAACGATGGTTGTAAATGCTTAGGAACTTTTTCTGGACTCGCTCAATGCCGTTGCTGCTGGAATTAGGAATGCCATTCCAGATCACAGATGCATACTCTAGTTGAATGAAGGAAAGAAGATTACTTTTAAGGGCTCGTTTTTGCTTTGTTAGACACAATATTAATGAGAACTAACAGACAGCAATGCCAAGGAATGTATAGGGGTGTTATATGTAGTAATTAGAATATAAAGTGTGAAGAAAGTAAAGTGGACGAAAAGATAACCTGCCGCCGGCAGGGACCGAACCTGCGACCTTCGAATAACGCGTCCGATGCTCTACCACTGAGCTACGGCGGCGGTCATCTCCCCGTCCACTTTATAGGGTATATATGTGGATTGAAACTTAGGAGTGTCAGTCAGCGCCAGTCGCAGCCATGGCGGCGAGTGTGGAATACTCTTTTTTCTGCATTTTTTTTTGACGTCACGTAGCACGTGATCTATTTACGAGCAGGCAGCTGACCAATAATCCCTCGCATACTACCTGAAGGCATCATGTCTGCCAGAACGAGACCCTCGCTATGAATGAAGGAAAGAAGATTACTTTTAAGGGCTCGTTTTTGCTTTGTTAGACACAATATTAATGAGAACTAACAGACAGCAATGCCAAGGAATGTATAGGGGTGTTATATGTAGTAATTAGAATATAAAGTGTGAAGAAAGTAAAGTGGACGAAAAGATAACCTGCCGCCGGCAGGGACCGAACCTGCGACCTTCGAATAACGCGTCCGATGCTCTACCACTGAGCTACGGCGGCGGTCATCTCCCCGTCCACTTTATAGGGTATATATGTGGATTGAAACTTAGGAGTGTCAGTCAGCGCCAGTCGCAGCCATGGCGGCGAGTGTGAAACACTCTTTTTTCTGCCTTTTTTTTTTGGCGTCACGTAGCACGTGATCTATTTACGAGCAGGCAGCTCGTAAAAACGAGCCCTTAAAACTAATCTTCTTTCCTTCATTCATAGCGAGGGTCTCGTTCTGGCAGACATGATGCCTTCAGGTAGTATGCGAGGGATTATTGGTCAGCTGCCTGCTCGTAAATAGATCACGTGCTACGTGACGCCAAAAAAAAAAAAAGGCAGAAAAAAGAGTGTTCCACACTCGCCGCCATGGCTGCGACTGGCGCTGACTGACACTCCTAAGTTTCAATCCACATATATACCCTATAAAGTGGACGGGGAGATGACCGCCGCCGTAGCTCAGTGGTAGAGCATCGGACGC
Organism: Rhipicephalus sanguineus; assembly: GCF_013339695.2. Lineage (NCBI taxonomy): Eukaryota > Metazoa > Arthropoda > Arachnida > Ixodida > Ixodidae > Rhipicephalus > Rhipicephalus sanguineus. The sequence goes on along the minus strand of NC_051182.1, from coordinate 39,361,114 downwards.
GTTATTCGAAGGTCGCAGGTTCGGTCCCTGCCGGCGGCAGGTTATCTTTTCGTCCACTTTACTTTCTTCACACTTTATATTCTAATTACTACATATAACACCCCTATACATTCCTTGGCATTGCTGTCTGTTAGTTCTCATTAATATTGTGTCTAACAAAGCAAAAACGAGCCCTTAAAAGTAATCTTCTTTCCTTCATTCATAGCGAGGGTCTCGTTCTGGCAGACATGATGCCTTCAGGTAGTATGCGAGGGATTATTGGTCAGCTGCCTGCTCGTAAATAGATCACGTGCTACGTGACGCCAAAAAAAAAAAGGCAGAAAAAAGAGTGTTCCACACTCGCCGCCATGGCTGCGACTGGCGCTGACTGACACTCCTAAGTTTCAATCCACATATATACCCTATAAAGTGGACGGGGAGATGACCGCCGCCGTAGCTCAGTGGTAGAGCATCGGACGCGTTATTCGAAGGTCGCAGGTTCGGTCCCTGCCGGCGGCAGGTTATCTTTTCGTCCACTTTACTTTCTTCACACTTTATATTCTAATTACTACGTATAACACCCCTATACATTCCTTGGCATTGCTGTCTGTTAGTTCTCATTAATATTGTGTCTAACAAAGCAAAAACGAGCCCTTAAAAGTAATCTTCTTTCCTTCATTCATAGCGAGGGTCTCGTTCTGGCAGACATGATGCCTTCAGGTAGTATGCGAGGGATTATTGGTCAGCTGCCTGCTCGTAAATAGATCACGTGCTACGTGACGCCAAAAAAAAAAGGCAGAAAAAAGAGTGTTCCACACTCGCCGCCATGGCTGCGACTGGCGCTGACTGACACTCCTAAGTTTCAATCCACATATATACCCTATAAAGTGGACGGGGAGATGACCGCCGCCGTAGCTCAGTGGTAGAGCATCGGACGCGTTATTCGAAGGTCGCAGGTTCGGTCCCTGCCGGCGGCAGGTTATCTTTTCGTCCACTTTACTTTCTTCACACTTTATATTCTAATTACTACATATAACACCCCTATACATTCCTTGGCATTGCTGTCTGTTAGTTCTCATTAATACTCTAGTTGAGGAAGACATAGCGCGGTGTACAATTTTCGGAAGGGCACAGGAGAACGGAATTCTCTAGACATTCTGCAAACACAGCCTAGGGTGCGAAGACCCCGCAAAGCAACACGCTTAGCGTGAGCAGAAAAGTGTAAGGTGCTATCAAAAGAACACCTAGATCATTGATCTCACATACCTTACACAACGACACAGAATTGACAGAATATAAAATAATAATAATAATAATAATAATAATAATAATAATAATAACCCTTTGTAATGGGTTGGAAACTTTAAACCACCCACTAGTTACGTAATTTGTATTGTGTGACGCCCGGTCGTTATTTCGCTCTCCCACCACGCTTTATAACATACCCTAACGTGAGAAAGAGATAGAGAGAGGGAATTACCTTTATTGAGACCCTGAGGAAATGGATCATGGGGGCCTTATGGGCTGCCTTGGCAACCAATAGAAGTGCACTTGCCAGGAACCCACTACGCTATAAATCATCATAATTTTTGTGAAGTAGGGAAGCAGCCACTATGCCATTTTTCGTCATTCTGCGGAGAAGCCAGGTACCCGCTAAACACCTGTAAGGCATTATGTGCACATTGTTGATGCTGTGGCTGATGACGATGAAGAGTTATGGCTAAGCCCTTTGTAATGGGTTGGAAGAATTCAACAACCTACTCGTTGCGCAATTCGCATTGTGTGACTCCTGGTTACAGAATTCGCGTTGTGTGACGCCTGGTTGTTATTTTACACTTCTACCACGCTACATTATATATGTTAATGTGGTTCCTTCCAGACATGAAGCCTGTGTAGGGTCCTTTTGCTTATTTTGTCCTTATTTCGTTTTTTCTTTTTTTATTTCGCGCGATAGCGGTTACGAACACCGGCGGCGGCGGCGTACAACTACGCTGCCAAAAAGAGCCCTTGTTGTGATCTCATAACAGCTTTTGCTGTAAAACTCCATATTGTCCTTGTTCTTATGATACTTTTCAGAGTTTAGTAGAGTGACTTAACGCTGAACAAGGAAAAAAAAAAACAAAAAGAAAGAATGGACAGCATCACCCGAAATAAGAACTATCTGTCAACTATCTGTTCACGCGGCATAAACTAGAACGTGTTTAAAAATGTAAATAAGTATGACTTAACCAAACACTGTTTTATGCCCAGAAAGTGAGAAACAACAACTAATTTAACGCAAAGCCCTGTTGGGGTTCATAAGAAAGCTCGCTAAACTTTTGATGACCATGTCGAAAGATGTGCGTTTCTAAATTGCTTTCGACGTTTGAAACAAAGTGCTCGTGAAAGAAATTCTCTTTTGCCTAGACTGGTGTTGCGAGCTCTAGCGGCAAAATATCACACGCTCGCTCTTGGGTAATTTTATTATACGAAGAACCACTTTACTACTTAGACCCGCAGACTACATATATGCGTAATATTGTCGGGAGTACAAAGCTTCCGGAGGAGATATTTCTGGAGAGTTGAAAATGCTTTCGGAGTTAATTTGGTCCGAAAGCTCCAGGCTACGGCTAGGACGAACAATGACAATAAAAAAGTGGACATTTGACACTCTTAGCGTGAGTGCTGGGAATTTTCTTACTTATTTTGATTCCAATGGCAAAAAGCCGTCCGCCAAGCCGTGGAAATTTCTCTCATTCGCGGAAACTTTCCATTTCATTTTTTTAAAAGCTGGAATTAGTGTCGACAGATCTAATCAGTCAGAGCGTACCGAATTTTGCTGCGCTGAATCGGGAGAACTGCCCATACTCTGCCATTAAAGAAAGTGGATGAAGTAAAAGACACAAAGATAAAATCGAGAGAGCAGAGAGCAGGAGTAAAAGCAAGCTGTGATTACCATGATATTTCTGACTTATGATAATTGTTTTAAAGTAATGTGTAAATATGTGATATATAATGTGCGTCAATCAGTTGTGTCATACTTTATTATTGTGAATGTAGAAATGAAATGAAAAGGCACCATAGGTTATCTTCTCCCGATGTATATTCTTGAAAATGGTATATAAATTTCCCTCGAATTGCAAAAAAAAGGCAAGTAAAAGAAGCACATGCCACCATAGTTACTACCACATTGCAGAACATGCAGTTTTATAGCCCCAAATGGCTGCCATGTTACTGTGCTTCGCAATTTCTAAAGTTCTCGACGAAGGCTACTTTCCCAACCCATTTGTTTAGAACAGAGAAACCGATGTAGAGTGAACGAGGTTAAAGCGTTAAGATTGATTACTTGAACGAAACCGAACAGCTTACACCTATTGGCCAATGCACGTCTTCGTTCAACATCTTCCATTGGTAAATCCGCGTTTTGCAATGCTGTAAAACGAAGATTGCGAAACTATCGCGTTACGGCTCAAAATCACGGCAGTAAACGCCGTTTTTCAAACAGCAATGGATTTCAGGAGTGTTGTGAGATCTGAAGTTTAGGGATGCTTTCTGAACCGCAAGAGCATTCACACAGAAGAAAATTAGCGCTCACATCACACACCCACACGCGCATGCAGACACACACACACGCACGCGCACGCACGCACGCACGCACGAACACACACACACACACTACTGTGTGTGTGTGTGTTGAAGCGCGAATTGATGTTCGCCGTAAGGCTGGTTCGATTTTTCAATACGATCGTGCACCACCAGATTTCAACGAAAAGTTCCTTCGGGATCGGAAATTTCAAAGCAATCGCGCGGAAAACAGCGATGTGGCCTTTAAGAATAAAATTGCTCGCTGCGTTTATGCTCGAGCTGTTTACGACCCAGGAACCCGATAGGTAGACCGCAGTCCTTGTGCTTGCAATACTTGTGTGCATGCATTTAAGCGTGCGCATGCGTTTAAGCGTGCGCATGCAATAAGGCAAGGCTTAGCGCATGAAATTATCGGGATATTTAAACGCGCAGAGGTCATTAACGATACCAGTCCTTTTAAACTAGATACCTCACATAATCTTTTTTGTCATCGTCATTATTGTTCTGATATTTATCCTCACATTCGCGCGTTTTCACATCTGCTTTTGACAGTGTCTTAGTCTACCCTGTCTCGTAGCAGTAGTAGTAGTAGTAGTAGTAGTAGTAGTAGTAGTAGTAGTAGTAGTAGTAACAGTAGTACTGGGCGTAACTTAGGTCACGTGACCAGAGGGGAGAATGAATAAAATAAAACGAAATGATGATGATGATGCTAAATGATGCCGACAATGCTCGAAACGAGTCTACCCTCGCATACACTGCCACGCTTACAGCTTCGATGTCCGACGGTCTGCACCACGTGAAAATGGCTAAATTTATTTTTCTTCTTTAGTGGTAATCCCAGAAAAGATATTCTTCTTCTATTTCTTTGTGCTAGCCTATGTACTTGCTTGTAATCCCCCTCGCTTAGTGACGGGATAAAGTCGGCATTAATACCCTTCGGAGAGGCAGCAAAATGTGTAGCAAATACACTTGCTCCAATGAGCCAACAGCATACGGGAAGTCCGGCGCACAACCGAGGTGCAAAGATCACCCATAGAGAAACATATAAACAAGTCCTGTGGCTGTGTTACCACTACTCAGTGTGGGATCTTTATTAATTTAGCTGGTTGCCCGAGTCTGTAATCCATTCTGCGTAGCGAAGAAAAGAGAAACGGCAATACAAAAGCTGTCAGTGTTGTTCTTAGAGGCAGCTCACGTCCTTGCCGGGCCGTAATTTTCTCTTTGACGTTAAGGTCCCGGATGGCCATGTACTGGCGTGGTGTGCCGGAAGTTGAACTAAGCTTTCTGCCAGGCGTCTCACTAACTTAATATCTCGTATAAGCGCTGCTTTTTACGGGTTATTACACCGGCTTAATAGCGGGCCGACGATGTCACTCTCTGCCACAAACACGTGAGCTGATTCCTGAACCTGGTCGAAGCGTGTGCTTCCTTTTCAAGCTGCGATATGTTTACGAGACGTTATCTCCCTGGCTTTCGCAAATGATTCTTTGTCAGGGATGTTCTTCTAGCATCGTTGACAGCGATAGTCTTACCTTATGGTTGGGTTGCATTATCATAAGTGAAACCTAAATGTATCGTACGTTCATTCATTACGAACCACCAGGAAATCATTTGCTTGTTGTTTGGCGCATGATGAGACGGCTGAGTCCGCTATGGGAGAAACGGCATGGTGAGGAAGGTTTCGATCGTTATACCCTAAGTGCACCTTCACCTATTTGTGCACGTGAGAGAAATGGAACAAGAATCGGTTCATCTTCGTTTTTTTTTTCTTTTTAATGAAAGGTCCACCAGCTTTGGATGTTCCAGGAGAGCGGGGTACGGAACACTTCACCGAAGTTTTCATAAACAGTCCTGCCACTGAGTGTTCATAACGGACACATAGCGAAATAGATTGAAGCAGGAAAATGACAGCAACAGCAGCAGCAGCAACAAAAACAACAGCAAAAAAACACGCACTGCATTTAAGGAAGTATGCCCTGCATCAGTAAAAGCAACCACGTGGCTTTCCGGTACATACTGTGACACATTGTGTGTGGTCAGCAGAAGGAGCTACATGAAGGTAACAGCTCGCGAGGAACTTCTTGACACCTGCTGCCTCTTGGAGTGAGGTTTTTGGGAAAATAAATAAACGCTATACATCCTTCGTAACAAACGCTGCCCAAAAGCAGCTTCTGCGAACGTAATCTAGGACGTCACACTCTTTATCACCAAGGCTAGGAATTGGGATGCCCTGTGTAATGTATTGCTTCAGTTCGTGCTCCGGAGTGCCCACTGAACGCAACACTTCCAAGGAAGCATTCTGGTCGGGTACAATTGCAGCTGTCGCCGATGACTGAGCTCCCGTAATAACCATTTGCGGGGTTTCGCTTCGGAGGTTCTTTGCGGTGGTTGCGTCCGCTTGTGTTAATCTCATCGCCCTCTTGGTGTTTCGCTGACTGCCACGGACGGCGCAATCGAACGCACGCAAGTGATGGATGACAGTGGCGGTTGCGCCTTCACATTGGGAAACGTAACAACGCCATATTTCGTCACGCTACTCGATGAAGGGTGAGGGAAATGTACAATCCTACACAATAAGAAAGAGAGAAAAAGTTCTTGGACTCTTTTTGAGGTGTCCTGACAGGCCACGTATGTGACTCTGCTTAAAGAGACACGTTAACCTTCCTTAGAGGTCATTGTGCGGGACCCAAGAGAGAGTTCACGTGTCAGCTTTGTTTATTTTGCGCAAGATGTTATGAGATCATTTCAGCGGCCGTTTTTGGTGCCGTAGTTGTCCGCCGCCGCCGCCACCGCCGGTGTCCGTAACCACTAATCGCTCGAAATAAAAAAAATTCCAGGATGGAACGAGGTTCGATCCTGGGCCCTCTGCGTGGAAGCCCAGTATTCAACCTCTGAGCCATGCCGGTGCTTGAAACTGCTTTGCAAAAAGGTCCTATACAGGCTTCATGTCGGGAAGGAACTGCATTAACATATGCAATATAGCGTGGTAGAAGAGTAAAATAAGCACCAAGCGTCGCACAACGCGAATTCTGTAACCAGGCGTCACACAATGCGAATTGCGCAACGAGAAGGTTGTTGAATGCTTCCAACCCATTACAAAGCGTTCCGCCATAATTCTTCATCGTCATCAGGCACAGCATCAACAAAGTGCGCTAATGCCTTACATGCGTTTAGCAGGTACCACGGCTCTCCGTGGAATGACGAAAAATGGCATAATGCCTGCTTTCCTACTTCTAAAAAATTAGTGATTTATAGCGTAGTGGGTTCCTCGGAAGTGCATTTGTATTGGTTGCTAAGGAAGTCCATAAGCGCATGATCCATTTCCTCGGGGTCTCAGTAAAGTTCTTCGCCCATCTCTCTCTCCTACGTCAACGTACGTTATAGAGCATGGCGGGAGAGGGAAATAGGGACCGGGCGTCACCTAATGCAAATTGCATAACTGGTGAGCCGTTTAAAGCTTCCAACCCATTACAAAGGGGTGAGCCATAATTCTTCATCGTCATGAGTCGTCGCGTCCACAAAGTGCACATAATGTCTTACAGACGTGTAGCTGGTGCCCCGCTTCTCCGCAGAATGACGAATAATGGCTTAGTAGGTGCTTCCCAACTTCACGAAAATTGCGATTTATGGCGTAGTGGGTACCTTGCTGGTGTACTTGTATTAGCAGCCCCAAGAGAGCTTACAACGGGCTCTAGAAACGCCGCTCTTCCAGCTTTCGCTGTGACTGTGCTGCGGTTTCAGCGCAGGCCTGGCGTTTTTTTAATGCTCCTCCTCTCCACTTCTCTTCTCCTTCTACTCTCCCCCTCCTTTCCTTCCTCCAACGCGCTGCTAGGCCACGCATGGTGACGTCATCTTGCGCACACCAAACGGCCTAACCTCCGACCTAAGCGCATTCGCAGTTAAAAAAATGCATCGTACGTTCTTCTAGAACCACTTTCTATCTCTCCTTCTTACGTGCGTGTACCTTAATGCCGGGCGTACAGAAGCTTCTCATTGGAGGCACGCCACTCAAAGCCGTATCATGCCAACGAGCAGGAATTATCCGGCGGGTTGCCTCCCAGACCTAATCATCCAGTTCAGTGTTCAGGCTTCTTCCTAATCACGCGATGAGAGTACTTAGTAGCGTGGGTAGTGCATGACTCGACAGTACACGACATTGAAACAGAAAAACGCCACTACTTTGAGTTCGTCACGCTGTAATCGGCCCTCGTATTCCATCGATAATCTCTACCTATGTATTCGATCTTTGTATCGCTTGCGTTTGGAGCGCCTAGTTCCCAGTATTGTTCAGAGTGATCGCTAAGGACAGCACGTAATGAGAACATGACGACGTATCGTTGCACTCGATTGCATTAAGGATGGTAGTAAGAATTAGGCTGTTGAAGCGACAAGTAAAAGTAAATTGCTTACGCTAGAATAGAATAATAGAAGTCTACCTCAGCGGGATATTGGGCTTTGGCGTGTATCTTTCGTGTTGTATTTTTCCAATTCTCTTTTCTTTTCCATTGCCGAATTGTATAGCGCAAACGGGGTCCAAAGACCCCGTTTGCGCTATACAATTCGTCATGACATACCAACTAGCCCAAGCCGATACCCTTCTTTTCCATTGCGTTCGCAATAGGGTCGCCAGCTCGGAAGATAATATTGCCACAGAGCGCATGAGAAGCTTGAGGTTTGCGGGAGGCCGTGAATAGGGGCTGGACGGAAAAGAAGTTGAAAGAGGTTAAGTGCGATGAAGGTGACGTGAAGTTTGTACTTAAATAAATAAATCAACAAAAACAGTCAGTTTCGCCTCAAGGGCGAAGCAATGAATGCGATAGCAACAAATTGGAAGGCTCTAAGAAGTAAGGCTAGCAGCTAACTCCTTCAGGATGTGAACTGGCGTAGCTCCAGAAAACGCCTAAAGGAAATGTGACCACTGCAGCGAGCCATGAGACACGCCCCACAGAAAGTACGACGCACCGGGCGATGCTGTCGACGTGAACATTATACAGAACATGACGGCGACAGGAAAAAAACCGCCGAGACTGTCGATAGGATCGCTATCGTAATAATAAAATGTACCCTAAGCGATACTTGATGTCTGGTTCCTCTGTGGATTGTCAGAACCTAAGAAAATGCATAAGCTCCAACCGCAGCCATCGCAATCCAAGGCAAGAAAAAAATTAGTTGCAGAGATGCCCCATCGAATTACTTTCGCCCATTTTGTTTACGTCACGCACCACTGCCTGTTTTGATAGCCGAATTTGGACACACCGATACAGATATGAGCCGCCTGTCTTAGATAGAGGACTTCAACGTCACCTCGGCAAATTTTAACAGATATACTGGCATCAGTACCAAGCCAAAAGTAGCATTTCATTCAGAAAATACCAACCTTTAATTTGCTATATGCCAAATATTTACATTAGCAGAGATCAAATACTTGCGCTTCGAGTGAACACTAGCTGTCGCGACTCTCATGAGCAAATGAGGTTGACGTGCACGGGGTCTCGTGGGTTGAGCCAATAATTAATATTTGGTTGTAACTGACAAAAGCACCAAACTCTTTTATTACTTCTAACCCTAAAACCTCAGGCACGTGCTTCATAAAGCTCGTTTCGAAATCAATCAACGTTCCTCCATCGTCTTTCAAAAGTTGGCTTTGCCACATGACGTAAACATTTTACAGCAAAGCACTTTTTACAAACATTAGTTTTCGTTACATTACACTCTTGCCTTACAGATAGAGCACTCTTTACAGGAGTCGTGTGCAGACATCGTGCCGGCGCTGTGTCACAGAGGTGTGTTAAAAAGAAAGCAAAGAATTACATTTACATGCTATCCGTTCTGACTGGCAAAGAACACACCTGTTTAAATCTTCAAGGCAATTCCATTTCACTAAACTGCGAGAGTCCTTAATTTTGACGACCATAGCCAGCGAAAGACGACTGCTGGCCGCCACCCATATTTCTTCTGATGGGGGCGCTTGCAAATGCGTTTCATACCGCAATTAAGTCCTTTATGGCCTAATGTCATTTTAATGAATATTTGTAGGCACCTTACTGATAGTCATTTCCTGTGGTGAGTATTCTAACCTTACTCTCGCCGTATAAGAAGCATGGCTGCGCACACCTAGAAATTGTTTTTTCTTTCATTAGATGTCTTTACCATGACGCCGCAGCGTTTTGCCGTACACTAAAGAGCTAAAGGGCGCTCTTCAAATAACGCATGATCACGGAAGAGCTCGCATGAGAGGATTCACTTTAGGTAGAAGGCGAAGGAACTAACGTCTTCCTCGTGAGAATGCCCTGCTGTTAAAATAGCCGTCAAGCTGGAAACGCACGAAATCAACGGACGTAGGCTTCGCACTCCTACCCTTCAAGCCTCCCAAAGTCCCCAGGAAAATTAAAGTACATAAGTGAGTTTGTTAAATTGCAGAGCAAGCCTTTGCAGGAAGTCCTGTAGCAACAGAGTCCCGTGTGCTCAAGTTACTACTCCTCCAGCGGAAATCTCTCGAAATAAAACCAGCGCTATTCCCCCGTCGTTTCTTCTAAGAAAAATCCTCCCTCTCGAAGGAGTTTGTTTTTCCTATTTTTGTTCTTCGACCGTATCCAAACACACGAACTGCTGCGATTGGAGGAGGCATTACCAAGAGCTGGAGGGTAGGGGTCGAGGAGTGATTAGGACATAGCGAATGCTTGTGTGCACTGCATGCGAAGCTACGTGCACTCGAGATGCTACGGGGCATTGCGTATACTCACGGCCAATATCGTCGCATCTGTTGTGCGGGGAAGCCGTAGAAATGACCCTTCGTTCCATGCAGAGGCAACGTTCGACGAAAAAGCACCCCGAAACGACCGCGTTGCTATGGTCAAAACGTCACGTACGACTGGTCGTTTATAGCCCGCATAGTTGCGCACAATACAAGAAAAGCTAATAATGATATCCAGTACCAATCGCCATGCCACTACGAATGCTTTTCGAGAAGCGTGTTAAAGACCCTGAGATGCGACGAAATGGGTCAAGTGATTCTGCAGTCGTTACCTCTAGGAGCCGTATTCTAATTATTACAGTTCCCTGATTTTTTTTGTTTTTCTGCATAGCAGAAATTGGGCCCATACAAAGTATACTTTTAAGGTGATATCTGCAGACACTAATGGAATGTTGCCAAAGATCTATGTGACAGGCTGTAGCAGTGAAGATCTATCTATCTATCTATCTATCTATCTATCTATCTATCTATCTATCTATCTATCTATCTATCTATCTATCTATCTATCTATCTATCTATCTATCTATCTATCTATCTATCTATCTATCTATCTATCTATCTATCTATCTATCTATCTATCTATCTATCTATCTATCTATCTATCTGTCTGTCTGTCTGTCTGTCTGTCTGTCTGTCTGTCTGTCTGTCTGTCTGTCTGTCTGTCTGTCTGTCTGTCTGTCTGTCTGTCTGTCTGTCTGTCTGTCTGTCTGTCTGTCGGTGGGTAGCTGGGTAGGTAGATAGGTAGCTAGGTAAGTAGGTAGGTAGGTAGGTAGGTAGGTAGGTAGGTAGGTAGGTAGGTAGCCTTTGTAATCAGAAGGGGCCAGTGTCCACTCAGGTCCGTGTTCATCGCCATCGCTTCGGGGGACATCGCGGCGTGTGGACGAATGCGTCTGTGCTCCTTTCTGGCGCTACGCAGCGTTTCACGGACATGTTACAAGCCCTCTGGAAACGTAGACGAGGCGGAAGCGAGGTGGATTGGGGGTGGAACACCTCACAAAATGACCGCCGTTATTTTTTGTCTTTTGTTTTGTTAACAGATGCGCGTGACTTTGCCTAGATTTGGCGATGTCCTTGAATTGGTACTGATTAATGGTGTCCCAGAAATATCTCGGTCGAAAATAAATTAATTCTTTGCAAGGGCATCGGGCAAAGTTGCAATAAAATTTTTTTGAAAACTATTTACTACTAAAAATACGAAGTTGCCTTCACTTCTGTGACTGATCGTCATTTAGAATTGCTTTAACTTTTTTTTTAATGATTACTGTTTGAGTGTATGAGTACGTATTCATTTATTTTATTGATAAGCATGACATTCTGCGATGTTTCATATCGGCTGCAACAACTGCTGCTGCTGCTGGTACTTCTACAACTCCTCCTCCTCTTCTTCCTCTTTAAGGGGAACTGGAAAGACTAGCGTGAGATAGTGAAGGCAGTGACCGCAACATTCAAAGAGGCAACAAAAAGTTTAAGCAAACACTTCTACTTTACAGTTCTACTTTAAAATCCTGCTTTACACTGGAGTGAAGTCTCATTTTGTTTGTACCCCAAGCGGCCGATATCAGCAACACGGGGCTGTTACGCTTCGGCTCCGCGATTGGCTCCAGCATCGTCGCATCGCCGGAGCTAATCGTGGAGGCCTTGCATTAATAATAAAACGCCTGGACACCACCCTTTAATTTACAAAGTCTAATAAAATTTTTTACAGCAACAACGCCGCGTAAAGTTTGTCATATGGTCAGTGGGCGATGCTTATGATTCCGCGCGAAGCCTCGGCCGCTAAGCCCTGGCCAGCGAGGTCTTATTCAATCGTCAAGGTCTCGCGGAGTTCCCCAAGGCTTCACTGCAGTTGTAGTAAGGCTGCTATGAGGGCTGTTTGTACGACTTTATCGTATTAACACACTTTTCCAAGTAATCGTCAAATGGCTTCAATAAAAGAGCTTGATGCCTCACAAATCGTCTGTCGCAATTTTTATTTAGAATCCGTCAAGTACGAGCGGAGTTACAAGGATTTGATGCACGCTTCACGCGCTTTTTCTCTCCTTTCGTACTAGCGAGCTCGCTGAAAGCTACCCATGAGAGGGATCTAGCGCGCTGAAAGCTACGCATGAAAGCTACGGACGAAGGGGGCAAGATGATGCGCCGATTGGTCAGCGCGCGTCATGACCATGAGCAATTTCTTTTTTTTTTCTTCGAACGCGCGGCTTACCTTCAGTGGTATCGCGAGCGCGCTCCCGAACACGTGGCGACATCCCGCGTCGGCCACAATAACTATGCATCTCGCGATGCTCAAACCAGCCAATGGCCACGTATATCTCGCAGTAATTTGGGTATATGACATCATTTGTAGAGAGGAGAGGGAGCGATTTCTAGCTGACTTTGAGAATTAACTGCAAGTTTCAGGCCGCGTGCCACGCTATGATGTTTGACTCACATGTTCTCAGGAGCCTCGACTACCAATCAGCAGCGTTTTCTGACCATGTTGAAAAAGTATTGCAGGGCCCCTTGAAGGGCCGTCTAGACAAAAGGTGAACGACTTAAAGTAACACTTCTAGTCTACTACGGCAAAGCAGTAAGGCGTCCCGGATGTTCAGAACAAACTGCGAACGCTTTAGAGTATTATACGCACTCTACTATGGGAAAGCCACTGTCTCTGGAGCCAAGCATCTCGACGGCAGGTAACTGTTGCCATCGCCGGTAACGTTCAGTGTTATCCCAACTACCCCTCAAGATTCTGTTTAATTCTTGCGGCGAGGATTCAAAAACCTCAAAATCGACAAGCGGCACAGCAGAGGACTTCGTTATAACATGATATCCTTTAATCTATTAAAAATTTGGCGCAGAGCAAGATGTTGCCAGACGTCAGGCCACGACCTCATATACCTGCTGCTGTAATGACGGCTACCGCTAGGCGGGCCTCTCCGTTCAACGCTGAAACCCCAGTACGCTACACTCTGAGAAGAGGAAGTACTCCGTCACGCGCACGCGCTGCCCACACTCGCTTACAACCTGAGAAAGAAATTGGCCGCCATTCAACCCTGCGAACGTGAATGTCCAGCGACGCCGTATCAAACACAACACATGCTAATTGGGGAGGGAGGGGGTGTATGTTTTATTTATTTATTTTATTTTTACATACTGCAGCCCTATGAAAGGGCTATTGCAGGGGTGAGATTATACAGTGCAGAAAAGGTCGCAACATCCAAATGATACACCAGAAGTAACAACAAAAACAATACGCAACAATAATTTTATTTCAGAGTAGTGGTAGCGATGATCGCTTTGTGGTCGCTGTGTAGACCGGGATTGGGTTCCGCGACCATTTTCAGCAAGACGAATTAGTTCCTTTCCTCGATCGTTGTATTCACGCTGTTCTTCTGGTGTCTTTAATTGTCGTGTTCTACTCATGACAATCTGAGAGTGAACTGAATGAGTTGCTAGACGGGTATCCCATTTATATGTGAAAGCGAGAAGCACACGCGGGGAGAACAAAGGGCCGTTTGACGTCATTCGAAGCACTCGTGTGAAGTGCAAAGCAGCTCAAACCTAATCTTCACAGGGAACGCATGGGGAATGCGTGTTACAGGGAACGTGTGTTCCCATTGTTCACAGGTGCCTTATGCACATGATGCGGTTTTGATGCTTGTTTTGTGGTTTTCTTTATTGAAACGACTACTGAGCTCTATGCTGTATGCTTGATTGCAAGGAAAGATATGCCGTTTGCCTTCAATTGTTAAAGGACCCCTAAACTGCCCAGAGGAGGAAATTTAGTTGTGGCATTCCAGATGTACACGAGTCTTAAGCGAACGCTAGCGGAGTTACACGGGTCTGCTCGTTTCGCTCTTTCCTTCGCTACGCTGCGTTCGTCGGCTCGTCTGTCCACCTCTCCGAATGCCCGTCCTCAGCGCGCGAGGTGAAAATGCAAGGAGCGCGCGCAACTGCTGGCAGAGCAGCACGCGGGCGAATGTTGGTGGTTTAGGGGCCCTTTAACCTGGCGTTTTGTGCTTACGACATGAAATTTTCCGACCAATAAAAGGTATTCTTAATCTTTAGCGGACAAGTGGCGTGAGTACTTGGATTGGCCGAAAATCTATGGCGCATACTCGGTATAGAAGTATTTTGTTTACGCCACGAAATTTTCCAACTAACGAGACTTATACAGCATTGCTGCAAAAGAATATAAAGCCAGTTCCACCCCAAGTGAAAGCGGTACGGACTGTGCAGTATTGATTCGCCTGTGTTTCCCTTGTGTTTACTTTGTGTTTATGTGTCTTTTGTGTACTTTTGTTATGTTCGTCTGCTCTTTTCTACCCTTTTCTGTTCTTTTCGTAGGATTATATGGCACTTATCGTGTGATTATGTGATGCTTATACCCTTATCTGTTCTTCTCTTGTTAATATCTGATTTGTTTTGCAATTATCTATTTTATGTTCTAGGACCTCCCTTCTACTCATTTTCTACTGCTTGCTGCTCCGAGCGCGGTGCCGCTAACTCTCCACTCTGGCGTTGCGCTCTTGCTCGGACCGAATTAGCCCTCCGGCGATGCTGGCTTTCACGGGCAAGCAAGCACTGGCGCTCCAAGCGTGCAGCCTGCTCCGCTTATGTGTATCAAACGTGGGAATTGCCTGGTGCCAACACGGGCCACGAAACGGCGGGAAAAAAACATGAGACCTGAGACGACGATAGGGCGGTATATTTTAAGCTGCTCCTCAGTTAAAATGGCCGCTCCGCCCACATATTTTCCACATATTCAGAAAACATTTTCTGCGTATGTGGAAAACAGGAAGTAAGTGCTCAACCGGAAGTGCTTGAAGAAGGAACAAGAAAGAGTGTCACTTGGTGCTCGTGCCACTGAAGCAGAAACTCCTGATCGTTTTGTCGTTTCCATTGTCGCCTTACACCTGACGCAGGCGGGTGTACACAGGAAGAAGCAGTGCTCCCTCCCGGTCAAAAACAACTACCGGCGTCCCGCAACGGACATATTGACTCGTTTCCAGTCGAGCAACAATTTTGCCGCATTTTCTTTACTTCCTCTACTGCCCACTCCACCGAGACGCGCCAAAACAAACCGAATTTCCTTGATGCGAAGCGTCTGTTCGTTAAAAAAGCAAAAGCGCATATCGCACTGATGTTCACCTGGTAAACAAAAGAATGTGCTAATCAACTCATTCTACGAGACGAAGTTGACTGTGCATCATGGCGTACACTACTTTGTTCCTAGGTGGAGGCACGTGCTGTAGTGATTTTATGCTAATTTACCGGAGTAGTAGAGTAGAGTAGATCTTTGTATCCGTGGCACACACCCACGCTGGGGAATCGCCTAAGAAAGCACAGAGCCCCGCGTCGCTTCTGTTTCTTTTGCTACGGTTATTCATCCCCGATGAAGTCGCATAGTGAGTGCGCCAGAGACTGAGCGTTCTCGAAAGCACTTCACGGAACGTCTCTTTTAATGCAACGAAACGGTTGTCGGGAGACAGGCTGGCTGACATTTGAAAGTCGTCACTTTTCCGCTGCTACGTGAGAGAGATATAGGTGCGATGAAAATATGTTAATTTCGAAGCTTCTAGTAGGTCTCTGCGATACTTCATATCCTTAGAGGGAGATGTGCTAAGTTCTCTACTGTGGGAGAGCAGGAAGCCGCCTTTGTGCATAGGGTTATTTGAAATAGAACTATGAGTGCTTAAAAAAAATTATTGATCATAGATGATTAACGTTATTAACAATTCAAGATATCATTTTTGCTAGACATGCGTTTACAAAAATCACGAATGAGACTTTAGTCACGTGGCCATAAATCGACACATAAAATGACGTGGAGGCAACATGCATAACTAATGTTTAACTTACACATTTTTAAATAATTTGGCGCAAAGAACTGGGGATACACATGCACATTACATGATGAAACAGAAAGCATGAATAAGGCGTGAATGTGTACATTTCGCGTTCTTACATGGCATTTCTGCCGATACCAACCAATATGCCTGCATGACAAAGCCAGGCAAGCCGAAATACTAGGTTTAAACGGCTATCACAGACCGACACAAAGGGTGAAGACCGCAGCCGACAGCTGTGGGTTAAGAAAAAAAAATCTAAGCCAGTTCCATTCCAAGTGAAAGCTCTGCGAACTGCATTGAGTCGCGTCTGTTTTCCTTTTGTTTATGTTGTGTTTATAAGCCCTTTTCTGTTCTTTTCTTGTTATCTGCTCTTTTATGCTCTTTTCGTGTGATTGTGGGATATTTCCTTGCCGTTTTTGTTCTTGTTATTATCTCATTAGTTTCCGATTTTCTATCTAGAGCAGGGCGTGGAACTCCCGACGCTGGCATTTCACTGTGGCTTCACTGGCACGGCAGACGAATTAGCCCTTCGGCCACGCGTTCACGAGAAAGCAAGCACTGGCGTTCCAAACTTTTAGACTGCTCGGCTTATGAATACCAAACGTAGGACCTGCGTGGCACTGGCGCGAGACATAAAGACGAAGGCATGGCGGCCTCTTGAACTGCTTGACGATTTATATTATCATGCGCTCTACTACAGCAGGGCTTTGCGCCGTCTCTAAATCACACAAAACCTCGGCAGATCTTTGTGAGGAAGAACGGACAGCATCTGTCAAGAAGCGCCGGTTAAAAAGCGCCCGCAATTCACTGGCACTGAAAACAGCAGTAATTTTTCGAACCCTCCTACGAGATTATTAAAAGTATACCATAAATTTTGGCTAGATAGCAAATTAAGCAAAAGAGTAAACGTAAAATTACCGCTTCTATGCTTCCTTCAAATCCTTATAGCTAGCCCCTCGGAAGTAGAGTACCTGATTTCACACAATTCCACCTGATCACTCACGGAAAAGAAGTGCTTCTATGTGCTGAACAGGGGATCGATTTGCGAACCTGTATCTTGGATACTTGTCACTTCCTTATCCCTTATATGGCTACCATTATAACTACGGACATAATTATTTGAACAGAAATCTTGCACTCGTAAACAGGGCTTTAGTCTCTTATGGAGATGTCTTCGTCGCTTTTATTTGGCTACACTCTGTTGTCAGCAGCCGCACGTCACCAGCAGGCGATAGCATGACGTAGCATTGAGGGCTTGGGCTTTCATGGTGTTAAGAAAGAATACGTGAAAGCGGCGTGTCTGGACAAAGCTGGTCTAATGAGAATTATTTTAGTGGCACCAGCAACGAGTGACACTCTCGTTTCTCTTACAGGAGTACTGACACGATTTTGAGGCACCCCTAAAGGGACATTTTTCGTCTCCATGATATGCCCTATCAACACACTCCGCACAGCGGAGCCGGACAACACGTACAAGATAGTATACTTTGATTTTAAAGTTTTCGTCACCCAGCAACTGGAAGCCAGCCGCACCGCAATGGACATTATCACGACAAGTGAGCACAGTTCGCTAGGTCTGCGAAGACTGCGTCCTACGTGCCGCCTAAATCGCCGAACTCGCTGTCCCAGTCTCTGGACGACAAAATTCACTCATCGTTGTTTGCGTGAACCACGTGCGACTGATAGCAAATGACAGAGCTCTTGCTAGAATTTCGCGAGTTGCAGTTTTCCCGTGACGGCAGACTCGTGTTGACACGTCACTGCCAAGCCGCTATCCCGATGCCAAAACCGAAAGTGCTTTTTAAAGGGGTGCTGACACGAAAATTTTCAGTTGTCGGTTTTTTGCGTCAAATGAAAGGCCAGGCCCTCACGAGCCTATAAAATGTTCCTCTAAGCGTGAATGCGCCTTGAAAAAGTAATTGCAGAACGTTTTTAAAAGCTAGTTTGGGTTCCTACTGTGCCCTGACGTCACAACACGGTATGAGGTTCTCGTCACGTGCTTGCGCAAGATATCGTGACGTTTCCACGGCCGCTCTGCACCGTGCCTCCGTTGGTAACTCACGAGCGGCCATTCTGAATGTTTTGGTGACGCACAAGCGGCCATTTTGCAAGTTTTGGTACCTGACGTCATCACGACTAGCCAGACTGCTGCGTGAAGTCACCAGAATTAGTACTGAAACCTGACGTCAAGCTAGTGTCGATGTCGGTAGGTGCGTCAAGGGAACATTGACTTTATTACCAAAATAAGATATCTTATGAGCATTTGCTGAGTTTCACACTCGCTCAGAGCCGTCTCTGTATGAAGTAGATTTGTATGGCGGAGTAAACTCGTCTTCGAAAAATGGTGTCAGTAGCCCTTTAAGGTAGCGGTATTAAAAGTATATTCAATGCTGTCCCAAGCACTACGGCACTGTTTTTAGGCTTCTCAACACCCGCGTTTTGATTTAGAGCAACAAGGGACAAATGTTTAAATTTCGTGTCAGTACTCCTTTAAGACGCTTCCGGTCGAGCACTTCCGGTTTTCCGAATATTGAGAAACTCTGTTTTAAAACGTCAAAGTGGTTTGAATTTTATGGTTCTGGTTGAAGTTAAGAGTTATATTAGTAACGCATGATATCGGAGTATTAGTATAGTTAAGCTAAGGGCCAATTAACTGCAGTTTAATGAACGAAAAATAATCGAATAAGTTCATTGATATAGCACACTCTTTTCTTCTGAGCAGCTGCGATCGTTACGGCACCTGGCGGAGTAGATCGCACCAACATTGTTCCTTTTACACGGCCTCTGAGATCCGTTTCGGCAGTGCGACGAAACACACAAAGTTAACCCAAGGAATACACCAAGGCACGCGAACACCGACGTGCGAGACTCACTAACAAACATCGAAGTCAAGGATTGGGGTCATCTCCAGAATATTTTTATTCGTGCAGAGATAATTCTGTAACGAACCACCATTCATTAACTATTTTGAAGATAGGTGTCGCCGGAGCACTTCACTGCGACTCTGAATAACAGTCCATGACAGCACGACTCAATGCATCCACCAGGTTGTAAAACAGCATTTTCTGTATTGTAACGTGTTCTGCCGTTTAATATGTCTGACATGTAGTGGCGGGATATTTTTACAACCACTTTAAATTGGTATAAGTAGTTTATTTTCTCACAGCTTCCACAACTAAGCTTGGATGGCTAACCATATAAAACAGGTGAATATTATAAACGGCATTCTCAGTTACATAACTCAACAGTGTTGTTACAGCGTTTCATATGGATCCTAATTATAAGCGCTTATTAACTACTTCACTATTCTTGTGGCACATACCCAACCTGTGGGTATGTGGCACATACCCACCCCAGTTTCCGGACAGATTGCGCAGTGGGAGGGCGCGCGCCAGGCGCACGTGTTTGGGTACCGAAGCAGAAGACGAAGAAGATGAGGAAAGGAGCGCACGCCGGCCGGCTTTCTGTGCACGATTCCAATATGAACGGCAGTTTAAAAAAGTAGTTGAGTAAGTGGACTGTGGCCACTCGCGCTCAGACGATCATATCTCGCGCTCAGACGATCATAATATATGACAAACTTAGAGAGATGAGAATAGACGAGGAAGGCATTAACAGCTTGGGTAGTGATCATAAACGCATAATATTACAAATGGGATATAAAACTGATAATAAGAACATAGAATCAAAGTTTGGCAGCTTGTATCTAAATGACAAACAAATAACAAATATAGCCGCAAGAGTCGAGGACAAAGTAGACGAACTACCAGGTAAAGACTGGAAGTATAGTGAGCTGCTACATATAATCACAAAAGAAGTGGAAAAAGAGAAGAAAACTATTTGTTGGAAAGGAAAGAGAAAGCCAAAAAGTTGGTGCAACAAAGAAATCCGGGAGGCGATCGAGAAGCGACGTGAGGCATCACGGGAGCACAGACAAGCAAAAAAGGAGAAGCGGCCACAGGACGAAGTCAACCAAATATGGGAAATATATTTAGAGCAAAAATCCATTGTGCAGAAATTAGTCGAGGCAAAAATTAAAGGTGAAAGTGAACGCTGGATGACAGAGATTCGCGAAAAGAAGAAGGCCGCGCCTAGGATATTTTGGAGCCACCTAAAAGCGCTGGGTAGGAAGTCTGTCGCAATGCAACAACATGTGGTAGATGAAGGAGGAAATCAATTGGAATGGTATGAAGCGCTAGGTTACATCCGAAAGATAACAACCGATTCGTTTAAAAAGGTCGCCCAGGGGATTCCCCCGGTGAGTAAAAGTACGCAAAGGAGTGCAACCGACGAAGATCTAGTACTAGAGAACTTAAATTGGAAGAAAGCCGAAGGCGAGAGCGCTGGATACGGGCCGTTGCCAGCGTGTTGGGTAAGCGAAGTACCCGCGTTCTCCACAGCCGGTCGCATGAGAAAGTGTGATGGTGTGGCTCTGCTGTTGTTTTGCGTAGCCCTGATGGAGAACCGTGGTAACCTTGACTATGAAGCTCAGCAGAGGCTCTGACCGCGGTGCGTTCCGTGTAACACGAAGTGAGCAGCTGGAGGCAGACTGAAGACGCGTGATACGCACACCGCGACAACCTATAATTTGACTTGGTCGTCACCACACAGCATCGCAGACGTACGTTTTGAAGGCTCACAGTTCTGCTTCTAACTGGCTAACATGTGCGTCATACAAGTAAATCGCGAAACGTTGGTCGTGACCACCTTCAGGTTTGTTTCGCCCGTGGCCTCCGAGGTTGCCGTAGTTATCTCGGAGGCCACGGCTTTGCCTTAGCATGGTTGTACCCCGCGAAAGTGCAAATGCACGTATCCCCATTTGGAGTATATACAAATGGAAGACGACCATCAAGAGATCATTTGAGGATGCGTAATAAAACAGTCGAATGCATAGGAAGAGAGAGATGAATTAAGGGAGCATGCAACTGAAAAGGTGAAAATCGCCAGGGCCATTCGTCCCTGATAAAGCGAGTTTTGTCCACTGATCGTAAAATACACGCCTAAATTGATCGTGTATTTACTTCTTCGCTTTGGCATTACATATATACCCGATTTTAACGCATCTAGGCGCTAGAGAACGGATGTCGGAGGGCTTGCCTCGAACTCGATGTCGTGCGATGCTCGCTTGTACTTGCGAGTTGCAGCGCGCCGGAATAACTAAAACTATTGTACTCGCAGTTCCCTTTGATCAGCTTCCTTTGTTTCTGAAGGGTGGATTGGCGGAAGAAGCTTCCAGGTCCTTGATTTTCAGGAAACCGCTCCTCGACACCAACGAACGAGAGGGGGGTGGGGGGTTCTATTGTGGCCTATGCACATTCGCTTGCGGAGGGCTCTCTTTGTACTACCCAGTTAGCGCCAGGGCTGCGATGAGGGCGCTGGTGGCGGTGTTTTTCGCAGCGCTGCATGGGCACAGTCTGACGTCTATATCGTACTTCTATGTTTTTCCAAGTCTTCCCTTCGTTGGCTCTTAGCTTCGACCTCCCTTGCGCGAACGTCGCGGTTGGCTCATTGACGACATCCCCTTTCTTGCGTCAGCACGTTGGACGGCTTCTTCATCGGGAGAATGAGAAATCTTCACCATCTTTAAGGCGCACCCTACTTTACATTCTATTGCGCTTCACCGTCACCCCATTCTCGGCGCGTTTCTCTTCTTCTTCTTCTTCTTCTTATTATTATTATTATTGTTGTTGTTGTTATTGTTGTTGTTGTTATTGTTATTATTATTGGTTTAGAGCCACGTGTTACGACGTGGATCGACGCCTTCGTGCAAGTTCAGTAGCCCTGTGAATATCGTGGGCTTACCAGTGGGTAAAGGGTACATACATCTTACCGTGCCACGTGACTTCGGCACTCACGTTACAGGAAAGACGTCAGTTTTATCGTAGCGAATTGTTAGCGGTGTTTGTTGGCGTATTCCCGCTGTTAAGAGCAACACTGGGTCATCTTATCGAGTAATACAAGAGCATGCGTAAAATATTAGTAGATTATTATAAAAGGGATAGCCAACACGACGGTACTCTACACTTTGACATCCTACGCGCGCTTTTAAATTGCATAGTGTACTACAACGACGGCCGAAGGCAGGACTTTGTCTTGGGGGGGGGGGGGGGGGGGCGAAGGGGGACCGTTGGTGTGGCTTGGGTGGGGGGCAAGTGATGGTGTAACTTGGGGGGGGGGGGGTGGACTAGTACCCCCATGCCGAAGCCCATCTCTACAACTGCAGCACGGGGATCAATGCCGTTACAATATTGTGGCGGCTTTTGTAATACTCCTCTGAGTCGAAGTTGCATGCATAGGTTTTTTAAAATTCTTTTAATCAGGTACCTTTATGACCAAGGCATTAACAAGGGCGAGACACGATAAATCAGTTATACCTACAGCACTCACATTTAAAATATCATACCGTGGTAAAATAAATTAAAAACAAGAACACGCTAAAGAACACAAAGAAACATTTTTGTAGCAACTATAGAACAATGATACATCCTAAAATCTTGAAGACTCATGTGGCCATAAAAATCGGGATTTACAAAAAATCCAGGCCACTTAAAGTGGTAGTCCACCTTCAAAAGTGGAATTTTTTTCATGAGGTATATCTTTAGTTTTTTTTTATTTTTTGTGCACGCCCAAACATTCAAAAATATGTTGCAACAAAAATTATCATCCTATCATCATTAGTTTGCAAGTTACAGCAAGTTTTCCATACCCCATGCACGCATAACGAAGCCGAAACCACATTGTCTTTTTTTCGAAAGGAAGTGTGGTTTCGGCCATAATAATGGTATTCAAGATACTTGATCAATTTTAGATGCGAAGCATTTCTTAGCGAACTTCTGCGAATTTGAGCGTATCTATCTATCTATCTATCTATCTATCTATCTATCTATCTATCTATCTATCTATCTATCTATCTATCTATCTATCTATCTATCTATCTATCTATCTATCTATCTATCTATCTATCTATCTAGCCGCCTACGAGTTTCTGCTCTCCTGGCCGTTTCGTTAATCGGATGTATACCAAAATTGGTGTGTCATAACATGGCCTTATTACGAACATAAATGACAGGTCATATGAAAATCATGACACGCATGTCATGAACAGAATGATTTACATTCCACGGCCTTTGGGCTCCCTGGCCATTCCGTTAATTTTATATATACCAAAATTGGTACGGCGTGACAACAGTTCATGACGAACATTATGACAGGTCCTAACATGCAAATCATGACGCGCATGTCATGTGCAGCATGATTTACATGCCATGGTCTCGGGGCGCTTGCGGCCGTTTAAATGAAGGGATACATACGAAAACTGGTATAATGAGACATTTCTGTATGACGAACATAACTGACACGTGGTAACATGAAAATCATGATTTGCATGTCATGTATGACATGATTTACATGCCACGCTCATGGCGCACTCGCGGCCGTTTCGCTAGATTGATATACACCAAAATTGGTATTTTGCGATGTGACTTTATGAAGAACATGAATAACAGGTGGTAGCATGAAAACCATGACATCCATGACATGTATGTCATGATTTAATTGCCACGCTCGTGGTGCATTCGCGTCCGTTTCGCTTGCGTGATATACACCAAAATTGGTGTTACGCGACACTACTGTACGACGAACGTAAGTGAGACGTTGTAACATGACAATCATGACATGCAAGTCATGTACGCCCTCATTTACATGCCACGCTCATGATGCGCTAGCGGCCGTTTCACTAGATTGATATACACCAAAATTGGTATTGCGCGATGTGACTGTATGAAGAACATGAATAACAGTTGGTAAGATGAAAACCATGACATGCATGTCATGTATGTCATGATTTAATTGCCACGCTCATGATGCATTCGCGGCCGCTTCGCTAGCTTGATGTAACCAAAATTGGTATTGCGCGAAGCGACTGTATGAAGAACATGAATAACAGGCGGTAACATGAAAACTATGACATGCATGCCATGTATGTCATGACTTACATGCCACGCTCATGGTGCACTCGCGGCCATTTCGCTCCTTTGATACACACCAAAATTGGTATTGCGCGATGTGACTGTATGACGAACATAAATGGGAGGTCTTAACATGCGAATCATGTTATGCATGTCATGTACGGTATGATTTACATGCCACTGTCATGGTGCGCTTCCGGCCGTTTTGTTAACGTGATATACATGTATATCAAAACTGGTATAGCATGTTACGAGTGCGTGATGAACATAAGCGACAGGTCATGCATTTATATACCAGAATATGCGTTTCATTGGCATGGTGTACACTAGATTGTGCATGCATGCGTGCATGGCAAACATGCGATATATGGTGGACTAGATGCCATGGCATGAATGATTTCATTTGGCTCAAAGACAAACAAGGCGATGTATGCAGCTCTTTGCTGGCTGCTTCGCATTACATCGATTCCCACAATGCGTGGGATCTGCCGATTTTTTATTGTGACTGTTACATACGAGGATGTCATTAAATATAGCTTTGTGTTTCTAATTGTTTTTAAATCTCTAAAAACGGGCACAGGGGGACGCACAGCTCTTGCAAGCTCTGAAATCTTTGCTTGTGTTTTTCTCGAAATAAGAATTTGCGCCAAGTCATGTGACGCCAACTTTCATAACTTTTTCTCAGTGTGTACTTTGAACTGAAATTTTGTATAATAGTTTACAACATATATATCTGTGCAATGAAGTAGACTAAATGAATTTGATGGAATATTTTTAAATTCTTAGCTAATTTTGCAAACAGGTTCAGCCTAAATTGGCTCTTCTTCCCCGTCTTTTTAGTTTTTTTTAACATTACTTCCTTGATATTTGCTGCATATTATTTATCCTAGTTCATTGCATAGCTCCAACCTTTAGTTACGCAAATGCCAAAGCTTTACTCAATTAAGCCACCCATTAGTCACTTATCACGGCTGACGTGACCACCACTTTTAAGGCAATTTTTGACAAAGATCACCTCCCAAAAAATAAATAATCAATATTTTGCACTATAAATGGCTGGGTAAATTAAATCAGGCATGCTTGGTTTAAAGAAAAAGTTATCTCAGCGTTGGATGCTCCCAAAAAAATTTTTTTGAGTGGCCTACCACCTTAAGATGCGTGACAGAAGTGCAAGGCGACTTTAAAATAGATACTCGAAGCCATGGCGCTAAGAAACAAGAAAAAAAAACTGAACTAAAAAACTTTCAAGTTCCCTTGCTCTTCAGAAAAATGGGGGCAAACGAAGCTCTGCGTGTGGCTTCTTGACGTATTATTTCTCTTTCTTCCTTTGCCTCTTTCTTTCTTTCTTTTTATTTCTTCCTCTCTTTCTCTCTCTTCTTTCTTTCGCCTAGTGCGGTGCTCCCTCCCAATTGTTTCCTTCCTCCATCCACTGACTTGCACCTAATCCACGTGTTTGGCTGCACAGCAGTTCAGTTGTTGCTACAGGCAACAATTCGACGGTCATGCGTTCATATCCAAGCAGCAATGAAATGTGTCAGTGCGAAATGACGGGTGACCTCGATAAAAGATGAGACTGCCATATCAGAAAACAGCTGATCGTCGACATATCCACGACTGCGAGAGCATCAGCTATTGAAAAACGGCGTATTGAAATATGCGTGTGACCACTGCACTTTCGAGGGCCGCATTCATGTACACTCGCCGGTTTTTTTGCGTGCTATGACGCCACCGAAATCTGTAACTCATAATAATAATATAATATCTGGGGTTTTACGTCCCAAAACCACGATATGATTATGAGATACGCCGTAGTGGAAAGCTCCGCAAATTTCGACCATCTGGGGTTCTTTAACGAACACCTAAATCTATGTACACGGGCCTCTACCATTTCGCCTCCATCGAAATGCGACCGCCGCGGCCGGGATTGAACCCGCGACATTCGGGTCAGCAGCCGAGCACCGTAACCGCTATACTACCGTGGCGGACTCTGTAACTCATAACAAGCATCGTTCAAAAAAGGAGCACAGCACCTGACATTTTGAAGGCTAAGAATCCGTACTGTTCTGGAGCAGTTTGATTTCGTTTGGCTCAATAAGTTAGTGCGCGCTAGAATGGGCTGTGGTACGTCATATGAGTCATTGCAGGACCCTGTTTAAAAGTGTGCCTGTCCGCAGTCTTCTTCAGTCATACGGGTTGCGAAACTGTCGCACAGTCGCTCATGCCCACGGTCAAATTGCCGGAGGATAGCAAATCGACGCGCCACCTAAGAGTTACGACAGAGAACACACCGCATCACTATCATCGATGAACTCTTCTCAGTCACAGCGCGAGAAATCGGCGCGTGAAGTACGATAAGTTCTTGCAAGAAAGTTCGTAGAGTTCTACTATATAGTGGCCAGAGTTCCTCGGCTGCAGTATCATCTGTACAATAAGCCACAAACGTAAACACACTGCCGCATTGTCAGTCCGGCATCTTTTCAAGCATGATTAGAAAAACCTGCCCAGTATTAGAGTGTACTAGAACAAGGGAGTGCTTGGAACGGCCACACCACCAATGTAGAGAAAGTGAAGCCCAAACAGGGTCAATCCACCTGCAGCGCTGCGATCGGTAGTCTGCAATGTGTCGTCGTTTGAGAGTTACGCGCGGCTCCGCCGAATCGGTGCAGGGGTAGAATTCCCGCTTTCCACTCAAAAGACCCGGGTTCGAATCGCACCTGTAGATGGTGGGGTTTTATTCTTAGTTCTAATTTTTATAGCTGTGTTGGTTTTCCTTTGTTTCTTAAAACTAGCTTCTGTTGCTACGTATTCCTGCAAAAAAGTAACGTAAAATGTGACATCTCGTTTCGAGTCTCGTATTCGCGAAAATCTCGGAGGCCATACTTTGCGTTTTTGTGCAATCCCGTGCGGTGGCGCTGCAAATAACTGCGCTCACTGTATAACTTCTTCTATTTTACTTCACATTTCGCGTTACTTTTGAACCAACACGTAGCAACTAAAGCTAGTTTTAAGAAACAAAGGAAAACCAATGCAGCTATAAAACGTGACAGTAAGAATAAAAATTCACCATCTACAGCTGCGATTCGAACCCGGGTCTTTTGAGTGGGATGCGGGCATTTTACCCCTGCACCACTTCGGCGGAGCCGTACGCAACTCTTAAACGACGACAGATCGCAGACTACCGATCGCAGCGCTGCGGGCGGATTGACCCTGTTTGGGTTTCACTTTTTGAAGCTCCTTCCGATAACTCCCCTATTCTAGTACACTCTACCAATATAAAGCACACAAAAATGGCTTTTAGCAGCATGTTTTTCTCTGTACAGATGGCGCGACAACTAGCAGATCTCGGTGCTCTTTGCCAATGTCGTGTTTTGATTTTCATTCATAGAGCCAGTGTTTTAGAGTATTACAAATGTTAGCTTATCTAAAAACGTTGCACCTGAGCCCATGTGAGTTTGGGAAATCATAATACCTCTTGCGGGAGCGTCACGTTTTCGATCTCGGAGGCTATCGGGACGCTAGCGCCATCTGTTGGTATGGCTTCGTGAATGATATTGTTACGGGCTCGTAAACGAGGTTAAAAAGAGGTTTATTTATAGGGTATGGACATAGAATAAAGAACCAGCTTAGAGAAGGGAAACTGTAGCCTTGACAACGGTACAAAAGATAAGCAGCGGTAGCGCATGGAACTACCAAAGGCACCCAAGACATGGCGCTGCGTAAACAGGAAGCGGAAAACAAAATTTATTGTTTCTTGTTTCGGTAGAAAAAAAAAGCAAATGGCTGCCTTTTTTTATTCCGTACCGGATACGGCGAGCGTCTATATGTCGTACAAAATCCTTTTGTGTTCGAAAGCTAGGTTCCTAGGGAGAGAATCTCTAGGGATTTTCGATGGTGGCGCCGTCACATCTTGGCGGAGCTTTCTGGAACGCCGCTTCGCTTCGCCGACCGGTGTCGGCTTTCCATCTGTTCCACGTGTGCATGTATGTTCGCGCGTTCATCTCTTGTCGCTGTACCGACGATGATGACCGCGAGTCGTGCAGCTTTCGTTTCGACACCGTAGTCCGTGAACCGGTGTCCCGTAGCGACTTCGTCGTGACTGCCTCAGAGAACGTCTAGTACTGCCTTTGCTTGATTGACGGACGTCGAGGGCGAAACAGAGCGAAGGTGCTGCAATGCGCTGCCTTGCCACAACAAGTAAGTAGCGATCTCTGTTATTTTGAGGTCTGCTCCGCTAGTCTGAAATGTCGGCGTACCTGTTACATTTGCATATCAGAGAGCGTGATCATATAGCTTTGCTGCCGTTCTTACGTTGTGGATACGGAGCGTGATAAACATTTCGAACTGCGGCACAAGAGGCTCATCCACGATCGCTGCGCGAGCAGAAAAAAGTTTTCTGCGAAAGAACCGATTCTGTGTTTTCATGCACTACAGCCGCTACAGTTCGACATGGTTAACTTGCACCAACTCGTCCAATGTTCGGCTTTGAGTAAGTGATAACCACTACTGATATTATCCCATCGACTAGTAGTAAGGGCACTCCCTTATCGTTAATCCTAGGCAAGTTCTTAGATTCGTTGTACTGCGGTAATGAATAATCCTGTTGGCCGACTGGGGCGTTTGAAAACCTGGTACTTGTAAACAAGAAACAGCTAAAGAACGACTTATCATTTCATTCTAACAGTGCGCAGGGCGATGTTTCGTTAACTTCGCCATTACTTGTACTAGTTTTATGTACCGAAACATGTCTTACAGTATGAATCACGCTTGTCTGGAGTGCCCAAGCCGTTCATTCAGCCGCCTTGTTTTGCAATGGTACGGAGAGTGACGCCGTACCGCACACGGTCATACGGCAAGGTGCAAAAACTCGAATGTAACAGAGAGTTGGAAAAACGCCAATGTTTTACTAATACAAAAAATGGAGACATAAAAGAATTTAAACTTGACATGTCAGCCTCATCATTGTACAAAGTATTCACGAAGATAATTTCGAATAGGATAAGAGCCAAGTAAACTTGACCTTGAAGGGACCCTGAAACTGTCTTTGAAATTTTTTGTAAGAATTTATTCTACATCATCATCAAACCATTTGCACCATGAATTGAGCCACGCACTGCATACCAAGGCAGCTGCAAGCAATTATAGTGACACCCTCCTCGACCCGACCCTGCTTTGCCTCCTCAACTTGTCAAACAGCCAACCGTCACGCGCACTCGACAGGTCAAGCTCCATCGAGCACGCGCCGTCAGGCAACAGAGACCAAGTGTGTGGAAGATCTGCTCTGCAATGTGCCGCCACACTACCAGCTGTTCTTATTATATTATCTTCTACAGTGACCATCTCCAAAAGCATGCGGACAAACAAAAGGCATATGGGAACGATCACCGATCAGCCTAAACTCGGGCAACGTGTTTGTGTCTCCAGGGGTGAAGCTAGAGCCGCAGACACGTGGATCCTGCGGGCGTTGGGTGGACAACAAACAAAATACGTTGATAGGCTCGTTGGCTCGTAATCTTCAAAATTGCATAATGGGAAATCGAACAGGACTACGAAGGAACACAGATGCACAGGAACTGTTCAATCTTGTGCTATCCGATTTTGAAGGTTGAGTGGATAGCGAGAGCAAGATGCCCACTGCAGCAATGAGCTGAAGCAACTCCGCTTGCCAGATGGCTTACAAGCCTTGCACGATGTGTCAGCTTTACAAGTCAGCACCTGCTAGACTTGTGGCGCACAGCTCAGCTAGGGCATCGATGGTGTCAGAGAAAAAAAATAAAAAATTTGCGATACACACTGTCACGCAGCTCATGTCAACACGGAGCATGTTGTAACACAGGCAGGCGATACTCGCTGCCAAATGAAAGTTCCGTGACTATTACTGTTATTATACTATACTGTTGCAAGTTACAGCAGTTGTAATGCTTATTTTACAGTTGTTCCAGGGCCAGCAGCAGTGACACATATGTTGTATTAGAGACTGCTGCGTCTAATCTCCATAAGCATTATTTTCATTCCGTATGTTTAGGTGGCAAACTTCGTTTAGCAACTTCACTGTTGTGTACCTAGCAGAGATATTCCAAGATTATCAGCTGACAGTCACACAACGAATATGAAGCTGTACACTGTCATAATCACCTTACGCACATACCACAGTGACTTGGAAACTTTTCCAAATCCTTTTTTTAGATACAAACAATTTATTACCAGCATGAGAAGAAGTAAAGTGCTAAAATATTGACTCCATTCCGTTCAGGTGGTTGAGTTTCTTGAGCAGGTGACTTGACGAGGGAGCTTCTGCCGAATTTCGTTTACTAAAGTACAGCTGCCGGCAGGGCACCCATTTCACAGCCCCCCTCGGGAACAAAAAAAAACCTCACCACCATTTGAATGTTTGTTTATATCTTGCAATGTTTAAAATACCACTGGCGTAAGCATCCAGAAGCACCTAGAAAGCAGCCCAAGAATAAAGCAAGAGAGGTGAATGACGATAGCCCTCGTTGTGCGCCCTGCAAACTTGTCCGTCATTGATGTCGACTATGCTCGTAGAACAGGTGAATTATCAGTGAGCCTGAGTAGCCACTAAATACATCATACTGATAATGAGGTCACAAGTTGTCACCAATTCGGGCACTTGCGCTTCCTTTGAGACCATATTAAAATGCGTTTAAGACTATGTTCACCAGTAATACATGGCTTGAGTTACCTATGTATGCGGGAGAATGGAACACAGAAGATTTTGGCTTTGAAGTTGTGTTGTCAGGGGGCCTTCAAAGGGACCGACAACTGAGCAGAACGTGCTATTAGATCCTGGTAAAAATGAAAAGACCGTGAAATATAGTGACAGATTCCAGCATCCTTTTCACGTTGCGAGTAGGATTTATGTTTTTAAATCGTGCTTAAAAGTGACAAAAACCGCTATGCTGCGCAGCGTAGCGGAAGAGCCTTGAAGCTGGATTATGAAGTCGGACACTTTTCTGTATGTATACGTAGTGTGATGCTGTCATGCACGCCATAATTGGTCCTCAAAGTTAAAGTATGCATATTATTATCTATCCCCGCTCAGTTCTGTGCTGCCTACGAGGTAAAAGAAATTGCATGGTGAGAAGCGGCGCTGACTTCGCAGCCGCCAGTGGCCCATGTCCAGCCGCGGCGCATGCGCGCGGAGTGCACGCATGCGCAGTAAAGCGTCGCGCTCAAACACAAACCGCTCTCGGATTCATTGTTTGCAGCATGTGTTGTCAAGTGTGTTTAAGAGTTCATATTCGCCGCAGATAGAAAAATTCTGATTAAAAATGTTTCACGGCGTTTTCCACGTTACCATTCCATGGCTAGACAATCTGACCAGTTAGCTTTCCATTGCGCTAAAGAAGATAGGTGCCCTAAAATTGGTTGTCAGTCCCTTTAAGTGGCACAATCAATCAATGCACAGGCATTGTTGAGAAAACAAATGTATTTGCTCGTTTCAGCATTCTGCACATCACAAAAGTGGCTGGCTGTAAACATCTGCAGCCCCACCGCTGTGGGGCATCCGTTGTTCTCCAGTGAAACCATATTACACTACTACGTATGGTCGCTGTCGCTGAACAGCCATGTGCATAAATATTAATGTTAAAGATTTGCTAAAAACTGCGCATAACGAGCTGCTGCCCAAGATCAACATGCACTATGTGCCCAAGCATGCTGATGTTGTCAAGTTTAACACAAATCACGGTTTTAATTCAGGACCTTGAGAAAGAGTTGGAATGCCTGTTCTGATTATGGACTGAAATGTTGCTAATCTTGGAAGTTATTTGTTCTTGGACACCTTGCACACTTGGTTCAGTGAATATGCTTGGTCAATATGAAAGTTTTAGAGTCTGAACATGCAGTCTGAATAATGTCTTTAATTAGACACACCAGAGCAAATTTTCACATTGTACTTTTTATTAGCATTTCAGGAGCAACAAAGTAGGTTGACCAAAGGACGCAACACTTCTGGACGGGAATTACATGTTCAAGAATTGTTTTGAAATGTACAAGGAAGATATTGGCATTCTCCTTGCGCCATCAGCTGTTCAACATCTGCGAGCTGCAAAGGTGAACACACTTTCATGTAAACAGGGCCACGTGTATTCACTGGTACAAGGTTGCTCAGTTGTGCTAGATAGAACAAAACACAGTCCTAGTCTTCATGCACCAACCACAGAAATGAAGGCTGAACATCAGCTCCACAAGTGAATGCAGGTTTCTAGCAGCCTCATATTAACAGTCACTCTGTTTAACTCGATCATAATTGCTCATTCCTCTGCTGTATGTGTGTGTGCATTTATCTGCTAGGCAATCATCGTCTAAACAAGCCATAATACTTTGGTGACTTGGCACTATCAAAAAAGAAAGAATTAGGAGAGGAACAAGTGAGGGCAGTACTCTCCTAGCTTGTCCCCCGGCTATTTCCTTTTTTTTTTTCAACAGCGAAGTTCTTTAAAAGGGGCCCTGGAAACACTTTTTCGGCATGGTTAGAAAACACTGCCGATCGGTAGTCGAGGCTCCTGAGAGCACGCGAGCCAAACATTATAGCGCAGCACAAGGCCTGGGATTTACCATTAATTCTGAAAGTCAGCTAGAAATCGTTCCCTCTTCTTTCTACAAATTATGCCATATACCCAAATTCACGGGCTGTCAGCTGACTTGAGCATCGTCAGCTGCATAGTTAACGTGCCTGCGCATGCACTCACGATGCGTTCGAAAGGAAAACGAAAACAAAGAAAAAGTGCACCAAGTCATGACGTGTAGATGATGTAACTTCTTTCCCCTGTGCCATCCCTCCCCTGCTTAGCTTCCAGTGCGCTTGCTGGGATGAGAGAGAAAGCAATTGCAGCGTGCGACAAATCTCTAACTCCGCTCGTACGCACGGATTAAAAAAATGTTTGGGGCGGTTGATTCGTGAGGCAATAAACTCCTTCAAAGAAGCCATTCGATGGTTACTTGTGAAAGAAGTTCCACCGTGAGGTGTTAGCAAAAACTCTACAGGTATGTGTCACAAAAAGTGTATAGATGCCAAGCAGCTGTTAGCATAGCATAGCTTTGCATAGTATAGTATAATACGGGGCGGGAAAGGAAGTGAGGGTAAGGAGTGATGTTAGGAGGAGTGGAGAGCGTAAAGCATACCACAACAGTCTTGTATAGTATTGGAGGCGAGGAGTTATGGAGTCATCCTCTTATCGGATGCACCGCACTTGCGGTCTAGGTAGGATAATGCCGGCGCACTCCTCATAGGTTTCGCTATCGGCGCTCTGTGAAAACATCACGTGGAAGCCCTAACGGACATTTCTGTGGATACTTTCAAACGAAAGAAGTTCTTACAATCAAAATAATAATCTTGGATGAAAAGAAAGCACAGGGTTGCTTACAGGCGCTATCTGTTTACATAAATTTACAGTGAGTGCACATTGCGAGCGGTCGCCGTGATGGGGCATCCCCAAACAATCTTCTTGCATGAAATGTGGGCAATCCCTAATGGTGAATTTAGGTGCGAGGAAACCAGCGAAACTCAAAAACAAGGACGATAGAAGAAGGCACATTCAAGCACACACCGTTTCCGGCGATGGTGTGCGTTGAATGTGCCTTCTTCTATCGTCCTTGTTTTTGAGTTTTGCTGGTTTCCTCGCACCTAAACATGAACTAACCGGCCCAGATTTTCACGCTTCTGAATGGTGAATTCCACTGGTGTATTCGGAGTCGCCGACGAACTCTGCGCCGGAGCACTCCACTCTGGCGGAGAGCAACCGAAGGAAATCTGTCAATGGAACACGAGGGCCCCGCCAGAGCAAATGGTAGGGGCCGCTAGCGCACATTTGCTTCGCAAGCGCCCAGCATTCCTTGCGTTTTGCGCCGTTTTCGCCTTCACGGGCGCGAGCGGAGAGAACGGGTGCAGTCAGACAGCACATTGCATCGCGCATGCGGTACGCCACGCTCTGCGTGCACGCGCTGGGAGCTTGCGACTTCCGGTCGAATCCGCCGCTTTTCGCGGAGTAGAGGGAGCTGCTCCAGATCTGCCAATGAAACATACAGGGAGCACTCTCAATCCGCCAATGGAAC
The DNA here is from genome assembly GCF_013339695.2 of Rhipicephalus sanguineus. Classification (NCBI taxonomy): domain Eukaryota; kingdom Metazoa; phylum Arthropoda; class Arachnida; order Ixodida; family Ixodidae; genus Rhipicephalus; species Rhipicephalus sanguineus. Next base: position 39,326,942 of record NC_051182.1, on the reverse strand, counting down.
GGACTTGCTCTGAATGGAGCAGAAAAACTGCTACCGGAAGTGCTCCGAATCTGCCAATGGAATTCACCAAAAGAAATATACTCTTACAGTGGTCCGTCTGTATAAATTAATGGATCATACGAGAATGAAGCCTCAATTAAGCGATGACGCAGCCGTAGCATAAATAAGCATCTATAATTGTCAGTGCTGTAGGCATTACTGAGAAAATGTAACTAAATACGTTACCTGTTACGCTAACAAAAAAGGAACGCGTTACCGCCCTACGTTACCTCTTAAAAAGTTAACGTGTTACCATTACATTTACCGAAAAAAAAGTAACGGACGTTACTTTTGCCGTTACTTCATGATCAGAAATATTAATCATTGCATTATTGCTGCAGGAATCCCAAGTAACAATTTTATAAAGGTGATGTTTATATATTTACATAAAACTTCTAGCTCAAACGACAATTTTACGTGAAGTACAGATTTAATGAGAATAAGTTGGACAAATGTATCGTACCTTGGCAAGAGTATAGTTACCTAAAGTCGCCTGGACAGTTAGATGTGATGGCTTCTAACTCGCGTGACACATGGCAAAGCCATTTTAAATGTGAAGCATTTCTTAGCGAACCAAAGGCACTTTGAACGTTTCTATGTATACTTATCTACCTATCTATCTATCTAGCTACCTACATCTGGTGTTCTAACTTAGTGTGGGCCAAAACGGCATCGGAGGGTAAGAGAATTTGATGAACACCATAGTCTGGTCATGACACGAATAATGTGAAAATCCTTTCGCGTACGTCGTCAAACCCTTTCCTCTACATACATCTGGTACACACCCGTATACCACGGGCTGCAGTATGCGGGTATGTGCCACGGGTGACTGACAGTATATATCAACCCAGGAACGGCGAGAACAGACATTGGTAATTTAAATGCGAGTGCATTAAGAAAAACCGATATCAGCAGCGTTGACCTAACGAATTCAAACATTAAAAATCAGGACCCCAGCAGAAAATCAAACCCAGGCATTCAACGTGGCAGTCAGGTATTCTACCACAGAGCTACACCAGGTCTTGAAACTGATTTCGAAAAAAAAAAACCCAACACAGGCATAATGTCGGTGCAAGGTCAGTTGTGGTTGCAGTGCTGGCTATCTAATTTTATAACAAGGCAATAAGCAATACTTATATACTCCTATGATTCAGGCGTCATGTCGGGATAATTTTAATGGCGGTTCCAGTGTTAGCTCTGCCTTTCAAGCAGTCTAATAAGCTTTACATTTGTATTCCTTGGCTCAAAGCCAGAAAATGCAGCACAGACAGCTACTCGCTGACTGCTTTGCATGGAACCAATTCCCACAAGGCGAGGGATATGCCGAACTTTTTTCGCAGTGTGACTGCACAAAAGAAGATTTTATCATCAATGCTCTTCGTAAAGAAAACATCACAACCTGTATGGCAGTTACTCTCGTTTTTTCCATTTTTGGCTTAGAGTGTACACTCACTTCGCGGACTGGCGCTTCGTTCACCGGGCGTGCCTTAACCTTCTTCCTCCGAACGGCGCAGCCATGTGGGGCCCTCCGGAACGGGATCAGCGATGCAGGACCTGTGGTTACCAGCGGGAGACCCTGCCGCACGTGCTGGACCACTCACTCTAAGCCAAAAATGGAAAAAAACGAGAGTAACTGCCGGTTTTAGTCCTAAAGACCAACTGTTACTCCCCAAAAAGACCAACTGGAACAAGATGGCTGACATGGCTGAAGTTAGGGGAGTAAGCGTTTAGGGTTAGGTTGGAAGGGAGCAACAGAAGGACGAACGGCAACAGTCTCTCTCGGCGCGCAACCGCTGCTCTCCTGCAGGACGCACCCTGTATCGGTCGATGCATGGGCCACATTTTCTTGCGGGCTGGCATAAGGAAACTAGTTTTTGTAAACTGAACAGAGAGATACGCACGCTAATAGGGACATTCGGCTTGTACGTCAACTTTTTAATGTTACCGTGTTACCGGAACACATGTTTTAGAAATGTTTTACCTCCCCGTACGTGAACGGATACCTTTACGTTTGAATAAACCATGAAATGTTGATGATAACGGCATTTAAATTATATTTAATTTATATAAGATTGTATAACCGCTGCAGAAATATCTCGAGGGGTTTTTAGCGTAGAATACCGCGTTATCCGACGATGGTGTCGCCATCTTGTGACGCTTCGTGCAACCATAGTCGTGGACACGTTTGTTTTCGCCTAGTGTTTTAGAGGAAAAAAAATGATTGAAAAGGTAACTCATTCGTAATAATGCCGCGGCAAGGCATTTACACCAGAAGTGGAACGCGCGATGTTTCTGAAATAAAAATTTTTTGCTTGCCTGCTTCATCTTGTTCCCGCTAGATGGCGTCACCTATCCAGCCTGTCGGGGTATTTATGTCAAGGCTTCTCACGTTTTTGCCGCTTCGGTATTCTAATTCTAGGTCACTCTAGTGACTCTAGCCGCTGAAAGAAAGTGATCGCAATTACCGCTCGCACTTCGGCTTATTTTTACTCGGCGGCTGGAGCCTCGGCAAAGCGGGTATCGTGAGTAGCCGCGAACGAATGTGGATTTTCGAGATAGGGCCGTAAAAGTAAAGCCAATCCGGAGAGTAGTTCACGTTCCGTAAAGGCCCGCGTATGCGCAGATTCGTTCCGGCAGCTCGTAACACGGTAACGTAAAGCTAAGAGCCTCTAATACAAGCTAAAAGCGCCTAATAAAAGGCATGGTTGCACTAGAACGCCAGCACCTGAAGCTGTTGTCGTCGCAAGTCAAATGGCGTGTTTGCGTATAGAGAGAGAGAGAGAGAGAGAGAGAGAGAGAGAGAGAGAGAGAGGTTTATTTACAGAAAGGCAGAGAGGTCGGCCTGAGCGATAGTATGCTCTAGCCTGCTACTCTACACCGGGGGTGGGGAAAGGGGAGAAAAAAGAATGATGGATGACGATGGTAAGTAAGGGAGGTGAGTATGTACAGTCCCGTCTAGGTGGTGCAGTGCTATAGCCGCGCATCCAGTCCGGTGGCTTGTAGGAAAGCTGCGACCGCTCTTATGACCACAGTTGTGCTGTTGGCGTCAGGCCAAGGACCCAGCACAACCTCATCAGTTAATGGCCTATTATGCACTCCTTCAGTAGAGGAAATCACTTTATGTCGTTCGCGTGCGTATGCTGGGCAGGTACAAAATATGTGCTCAAGTGTTTCTGGCACTTGACAGTGATCACAGTTGGGACCGGTGTCACTGCAGCCGATGATATGTGCATAACGTCTTGTGAAGGCCACACCAAGACGAATTCGGTGAATAATACTTGTGGTATGTCGTTTTAATTTACGAGGCATAGAGAACCTCATTTCGGGGTCCCATTTGTGTAATCGCCGGTGTCGTCGCTCCGGTTTGGACAAGTGCTCAAGTGTGAGGTTACGCATTACGTACCGAAGCAGGGCGTTCGTGTCTGGCCGTGAAAACGCAGTGCGCACTTCGGGGCCACTGGTCAAGGCTCCTTTAGCTTCGGCGTCTGCGTCTTCGTTTCCCGTTATGCCGCAGTGGGCAGGAATCCACTGGAAGGTGACGAGGTGGCCATTTGTTGAAGCAACGTGAAGAAGCTCCATAATTTCTATGGCTAAAATATAGTATGAACCTTGTCTCAAGGCACAGTTAATGGTTTGCAAAGCGGGTTTTGCATCGCAGAATATCGTCCATGTACGAGGTTGCTCTCCAGAAATGAATCTGATTGCCTCCCGGATAGCAACAAGCTCTGCGGCAGTTGATGTGGTCTTGTGGTCTATTTTGTACCGTCGAGCTATAACCATCTGTGGGATGACAGGATGCAGCAGAGGTACATAGCGTGGTAGATCCATCGGTGAACACGTGCACGGTGCCGCCGTACGCTGTATATAAATGTGTTGTAGGGTCAGTTGTTTGAGGCCAATTGGGGAAACTAGGGACTTCTTCGTAATCCCAGGAATCACAAGGCTAACAGGCGGTTTAGGCAGGACCCACGGAGGTGTTCCAGGAAATCTCGGGGAAGAAAACCTTAATGGTAGAATGTTTTCATGCCGTGATATTGCTTTTGAAAAACTGCAGTTTGGGTGGGTGGCGCGGAGTGCTGATAGCGGGTGCTGCCTGTGTCGGGTCAACAGGCGAAGATGCACTCGAAGTGGCTCGCAGCGCATGTATACACTGATGGGACAAGCCCGAGCTTCCGCGATGGTTCCATTCGTTGACGTGCAGCGTGGTAGGCCCAAGCATGTTCGCAATCCTTGAGCTTGAATACTCTCTAGCGTGTTCACACAGCTCGGTCTCATGTTTGAGAGCACCGGCATGCTATACCGTATATATCCAACAAACAGCGCATTGTAGAGTTGAAGAAGTGACGATTCTGATGGGCCCCATCTTGCTCCTGCCACAGTCCGAAGAACGAGAACAAAACTTTTCAATTTTGATTTCAGTGCTGCGACGTGTCTCGACCATGATAGATCCCTGTCGATGATTACCCCAAGGAACTTGCTGTGCGTTACAGTAGGTATCGCCGTTCCATTAATAGTTATAGGGTATCTTCACATATGTTTGCGCGTGAATGCAAGCACTGCGCATTTGTCAATGGAAAGAGTGAGACCCTGGCGCCGTAAATATTTAGCTGTTAACGTCACTGCACGTTGAAGCCGAGCACGCAATTGCGGACGAGTAGCTCCGGACGCCCATATGCATATGTCATCTGCATATACGCTGACTTTTACCGTGCTGGGAAGTTCTGCTGCCAGTCCAATCATGGTAACGTTGAACAGAATGTGGCTGAGAACTCCCCCTTGGGGAACACCACGGTGAATAGTATGTCGATCGGTGTCTCCGTCGCTGGTCGTCATGTAAATGGTACGGTCACTGAGGTAACTTACGATCCAGGCGTACAGTCGTCCGCCGACGTCTAAATCTTCCAGTGCGTCAAGGATCGCATAATGCAGCACATTATCGTAGGCGCCCTTAATGTCTAGGAAGACGGCCGCTACTAGTCTGCGTCGGTTTCTTTCCTCTTCAACATTTGAGATCAAGTCGACCACACCGTCGACTGCAGATCGTCCTCTTCTAAAGCCGTTCATAAATGCAGGAAAGCAATTCTTGCTTTCTAGAAGCCAGTCTAATCTTGACAGCACCATCCTTTCCATTACTTTCCCGACGCAGCTGGCTAAGGCGATCGGTCTGTAGGAGGAAAGGGCATGAGGACACTTCCCTGGTTTGAGCAACGCAATAATGCGACTGCATTTCCATTTAGCTGGGACATGTCCCGACTCCCACGAGTTGTTATAGTGGGAGAGCAGGATATGTCGTGCTTCTATACCAAGATGGCGGAGTGCAGCGTACGTGATTCCGTCAGGTCCTGGTGCCGATGAGCGTCGGGAAACAGAAATGGCAGCGTCAAGCTCATGCATTGTGAAAGGCACATCGAGGCGCTCATCAGACGATGGGGGCGCTATGGTGGTAAGAGTCTCACTCACAGCATCAGTGGTGGCCGCGATAAGGCTGCAGTAGTCTCCGGCTATGTCAGTTGCTCCCCGACCTTGATGTAGAGCCACAGCTCGGAATGGTTGACTTTGTTGTGGAATTGTCTGCAAACTTCGTACCACCCGCCATATCTTAGATAGAGGTTGCCTTGGGTCAAGAGATCCGCAGAACGTCCTCCATCGCTGCCTGTCAAGCTTGTCGAGATGCCGAAGAACGTGTCGTTGAGCTCGGCGACAGGCGGAGAGGTCTGACGGGGATTTCGTTCTTCTGTGTCGTCGTTCTGCGCGGCGACGGATTGCACGAAGTGCCTCGTATTGGGAGTCGGTTGCTGATCTCTGCATCGGTAGGTTAACCTGTCTGGTTGTGTCACGCAGAGAAGAAGCAATGATATCCTCTATTTCGGTTGATACAGTCGTGTGCTGACAGCCCGTCTTGACAGATGCCTTGAACAAGGTCCAGTCTGTTTGATGGATGTAGCGTGAAGCTGAGCGGCGAAACCACCTAAACTGAACATAGGTTGGGAGGTGATCGCTACCACGAGTCTCCAAATCCGTGCACCAACATGCAGAAGACAGAAGGCTCCTGGATACAAAGGTAAGGTCGAGGCAGCTGCTATAAGAAGTACCACGAATTAATGTAGGTGACCCGTCGTTGAGTACGCTTAGTCCATAAGTGCACATAAAGTTCGCCAAGTCTCTTCCACGGCAATTCATCGCAGTGCTACCCCAGAGGGGATGATGTGCATTAAAGTCACCAATCAAAATGTGTGGGCTTTGTGCGGCTTGCAGCACGGTCTTCAGGTGGGAGCAGTCGATCTTCGCACTGGGGTGGATGTATCCCCCTATTACTGAGAACGTCCGCCTTTTATATAACATTTGGCATAAATATATAGCCTGAGAGCGTGGCAATAGAATGCGAAGCTTCGCGAGACTCCGTGTATACTTCGCGACAAACAAGCGGTTGAGAGAAGTACACAGTTGATAGACTTTACATTTGCTGTTTTATGCTGACAACGAGACTGACAGCGAGCTAACGCCGCTGCCTCCCCTACCCCCTCATCTCTACCTTGTCACTGGCTGATTTTGGCGGGAGGACAGTTATCGCAATCGGGTCCGGTAGTTTGAAATTGTGTTTAATCTCAGAGCAAACGGACGTTATCAGCTCGGGCGGTGTTGTCTTTTCAAACGGGAGGCGACTCTTCCGCAAAAAAAATAAATAAAATTAAATTGATATTAATAATAACAATGATAATAAAGAAGAAGAAAACACAACTCCGGGCAAAAAAGAAAAGAAGAAAGAACTGGCCTTTTAGCTAGCGCAATGGGAGCACGGCAAAGCCTGTATTTTCGCGAGAGACTCATTGCCTTGACGTTTTCAGATGTATACATTGTTACCTTCTATTCTCTTTCGAACATCACCACTGGTTCTGCACGCCTATACTCATTTCACTAACATGTCAGAACGCGCAACGACCCGCCGGTACATACATAACCCCGCTTCCTTTCAGACGGTGCCGTAGCGTTTGGTGGCGCAATGGTTAGCGTGCGGGCATGGTGATTAAGTGGTCGCGAGTTCGAATCCTGTGTGTTTTTTGCAAATTTTCTGAAATTTCTTTCTGAACGAGATGTCTTTGTATCATTTGTACATCCAAACAAATATGTGTATAAACCTCAATGTGCTCTAGAAGTCAATCAAAAACGAATTTTTTTTCGGGCCAAGAAGAAACTAAGGAGTAACGGGAAGGAGCATCCATTGCTCCCTTGAGGAGCATCAGAAAGGAGTAACAGTTGGTCCTCAAGGAGCGCAACGGTTCGTCCCCTTGCCGTTGCTCCTTTTAGGAGAGTAATGGGAGTGGAAAAGCACTTGCTCCCTTAAAGGAGGAACCCCTATGCCCCCGTTGCTCTCTTTTGGCTTAGAATGGCAAGGAGTGCCTTGTACACGGCCCGGCACAACGCCGTGGTCGCCCGCATCCGCACCGCAGCGTCCAGGACCATCAGCATCGCCTTTGAGAACCGTCCTGTCGGCGATACCGGACTGCGGCCAGACCTTGTCCTCGTTCGTGGAGAAGAAGCCATCGTGCTGAACGTGGCGTGTCCCTTTGAAAACACGCGCGAGGCGTTCACGAACACGAGAAACGACAAGGTCTCCCGCTACGAGCCAGTCGCCGCTTACCTCCGCCGACGCTACCAGCGGGTCTCGGTGGCAGCCGTCATCGTCGGTGCGTTGGGCGCTTGGGACCCGGACAACGACCGCGTCCTGCGCCGACTCTGCTCCCGACCCTACCTGCGGCTGTTTAAAAAGATCTGCGTCAGCGAGGTGCTGGCGGCGTCGCAGAACATATACCACGTCCATGTGTGCGCCGGCCGTCAGCAGTTGCTCGGCTCCATTTGCCACGCGCTCCCTAGTGTGATCACGTTCACCTGTGATCTGTCCTTAATTTCTGTCGTTAATAGAATGTACAACGTGAAACCAGTGAACAAGACCAGCGTCATTCCGCATCAGCCCATTATGTACTTGCGATATGACGTCCATTGGTGTCGTCAGCACTTAGGTATGCTGCCTCGCGCATCTCAACTGGAACTATACTCGTAATATTGAAGGATATTGACACCGAAGCTTATATGACCCTCACTTAGCGATTGGTAAAAGTTTTTTCTGAACTGATTACATTGGCGGCGAGATCGAGCAGAGTCGGCACCTAGCGGCGAGCGGACGAAACCGCGCGGTGTGGATGGCTCCTTGCGTCGTCTGCTAGCCACACCGTATTCGCATGTGTGCGTACGACATGCGCGTCCTCAGATTACAGCTTATTCCGTTGTGCTAGCACAGTATCAAATGCTTGTACGTATGCCTACACGATATACATAAGCATTTTGCCTTACGAGAGTTGTATGCACTCTAATAAGTGAGTACACGCCCGTGTCGGTATGGCGCTAGGTCTAACCACCGTACCGTCCGTTCGCCAAAATCATTTTAATGTTAGTACCGCTTTCTTTTTCAAGCACGTCACATAGTACATTCGGCGTCCCGTAAACGAAAAAAAAGTACTAAATCTCAAGGTGTGAATGCAGAATTTTAGTGACAGCATCTCGTGCTGTGTTGGCGATTTGGAAATCTTTGTGATACCGCAAAGCATGAACTATCGTCTGCAGATGATGGTAAGCGGTAAAAAAAGACCTGAAGCCACGCATTTGTACAGCAATACGGGTATTCATGCAAACAGAAAAGCAGAGTGCACAATGTTCTGCTTCCTGTAATTACGCAGAAATACAGGTTCTCTTTCTTTGTAGCCGCTAGAGAAAGAAGTAAATACTCCAATGGCTCAGTCGATGAACACAGTTTATATTGTGGTATAGGCAAAACACGATGGAGGGGCATACATCCCTATTAGGCTGCAGTCAACGCGCTTAATTCGCCGACAATCGACTCAAACCGCATACGGCGAAGCGTCGCTGCGTACATTTGTATGCGCGCCGTCGACCACCTATATCCACAGAAACGCGGCGACGGTGCTGCCACCTGTAGCCCGATCTCGCGGCGAATGGCACACGAGGAAACAACACGTGTCCTCGAAGACTACTCTGTTGGTAACAGTCAGTTTGTAGGGAAAATTTGCAACGGAAATTGTGGCAAATTTTCCGTGACAAGATTACACAGGTGGTGAATATGTACGTACCTCCGAGGTGTTTAAGATGCAGAAAGAGGCACAAACCCTGGTTCAACTCTCAGATACTCAAACTTGTCAGAAAAGCAGCTAATGCCCACAAAAAGATTCTTAAAAACAGAACAGCAGTAAACGAAACAAAGCTGAAAAATGTAAACCAAGACCTTAAGTTAAAACCAAAGCAGGCAAAACATGTCTTCTTTGACAAGCTAAACACATACTTGAAGTGTAATCCAAAATTCTTTTGGAAGTACGTCAAGAGCAACAGAAAAGATGACTCAGCTATCCCTGACCTTTTAACTGAGGAAAATACAATAACGGATGACTTGGAGAAAGCTGAAGCATTTAACACCTATTTTCACTCAGTGTTTTCAAAAAGGACTGAACACTCACCGATGTTACCTTCTAAAAATATTGGCAATGAAATGGCGGAAATTGAAATTGGTTACACTGGTTTGGATAGTCTGCTGCGTAATCTGGACACCTCTAAGGCTATCAGCCTGACGGTATATCATCTCATGTACTTAAAAAGTGTCACGTTATTATTGCACAATATTTATGCATAATGCACAAGTTGTCTCTTGACACCGGCGTGGTTCCAAGGGACTGTAAAACAGCCAATGTGGTTCCTGTGCACAAGGAAGGAAGCGAAAAGCAAAAAATTATCGTCACATATCCTTAATTTCAACCTGTCGCAAATTATTAGAGCACGTTATTTATAGCGAATTGTTCAAATATCTCGAATCTACTCATTTCTTTGCCCACTCCCAGCATGGATTTCGGCAGGGTCGTTCATGCGTGACACAACTAACTGAATTTCAGCACGACGTATTGATTGCGCTTGACCGTAACAACATTGCTGATGCATTATTTCTCGATTTTCGCAAGGCATTTGATACGGTCCCACATAATCTGTTAGATATTAAACTTGCTTCATTGAATATTAATGCTAAGCTGCAAACCTGGCTCCGGAATTTCTTAAGTGGTCGTAAACAGTGTGTTGTTTTAAATTCTAAAACGTCTTCATATGTAAACGTGACTTCAGGCGTGCCACAAGGAAGCGTTCTAGGTCCACTGTTATTTTTGGTTCATATAAATGATATAGCAGATAACATAAAATCTTGCATAAAATTATTCGCGGATGATTGCGTCATCTACCGTCACATTACTTCAATCGCAGACACTGAATTATTGCAAGATGACTTAAACACAGTAACACGATGGTGCTCCACGTGGAATTTGCCACGTGGAATATCTGGAAGTGCAACCACGTCAGATTTGCAAAGAACATTTCAGAAATCCAGCGCACATACAGTATTGATGGCGAGATAGTCAAAAAAATGCCTGAGTGTAAATATTTAGGAATTTACTTGAGAGAATCATTCCATTGGAACAGGCACATAGACAAAATGTACCTAAAGGCTAGTAGGACGTTGTTTTTCATTTGTAGAAACTTTCATTGTGCAACAAAAGAGGTGAAAGAAACTCTTTACTTCCAGCATGTAAGGTCTATACTTGAATATGCTTATGTTATCTGGTACCCAGCTCAAAAGTATCTTGCAGAAACAATAGAAAAAGTCCAAAAGCAGGCAGCCCGTTTCGTCAACAACTACGACCCATTCGCTAGTATGTCTGAAATAAAGGCCACATTAGGCTGGGAAACTCTAGAATCTAGAAGACGGAAACTATATATATAGTTGCGATAAATTTAGCCACAAATTGAAATATTGTTATAGTTTTAAAAATATCCTCGTTTGGATACGGCATTTTAGTCCTTGAAAAACACGTGACAGGCCCTTGAATACCCTTGAATTTTCTCCTTCGAACCTTGTACGAACCATGACTTTTGTGGTTTTAAATATTTCTTGTTCGGTTCAGCATTATCGACATTAAAGAATATATTTTGTAAATTGCATTGCTTCGTTTACTCAATTGCAAGAACAAGCCCTGCTAACCCTATGCATGGTACGGAAGGACATATTGGCGCTTCACCTCGCAGACAGTTTGTTTTCCAAGGCTCACCACTGTTTTGGGAATAGCGCAACTTCTTGTGCGATTTTATGAAGTATGAAGGCACATACACATACTTCAAGTACACTTGTACTTCTTTGTTCAAGATGCCTGCTACTGTACAATTTAGTAAAATAAAATTTGTTGGTGCTGATTACATATTTGCGATTCATCATTCGAGGTGTGTACAACAACAATTGCTTTGTTGTTTCTGAGCAGCAACTGCTGCTCACCGAAGGAACGTCGTTTGAGGAGGCAGTGTTCACAGGATTCTTTCACAGCACAGATTCAGTGTAAGGGGTCTTACATTTTCTCTTTATTGCAAAACACTACTCTAACAGCTGGCCCGCAGGGTGTAGACACACAAGACGGGGTCCTCTGTTGAACTGTTTCACACTTTTTATTGTTACGAACGGCTCGTAAAATACAGAGACAGACGAAGGGTCTTTCTGTTGTCCGACTATTGGCACACCCGTATCTTAACGGTTCACTCGTTAATGACAAACATGTTTTACGAAATCTTCTGTTTTCTAAGTGCGACGACACCTATATCTAGTTGAACGGTTTCTACTAAACGCACTGGGCTTCCAACGTAAAGGACGTTTTTAAGTGAGGAAAAATTGTTCGGTCACAATATGTCATCAAATTTTGTCGTAAAGTAGGGCATTTTTTTGCAGTGTAACCATTATCCTAATCATTAATCAACATTATTTTCCGAAGCAGAAATAGTCATCTAATAAAAATACCGTTTCTGATTTATAAAAGTTCTTATTTCTGTATTTATTTACCTTTTCGGTATCGTGAAAATTAATGCATTCTATTCGAAAAAATCACTTTTCTTTTTCTTTTACTTTTACTTCATGTTTACACTTACCCGCCAGCTACTTGGCCAATCCGCCGCTGTTGGTACGAGCCAAGTATAAGAAATAAGCAAGCAGAAGACGTTGGGAGATTTTGGAGCGAAGATTGATGGCGTCGCGTGAACGTCATGTCGGGTTGCGGACCCAAGCGCGAGAAGTCCCACAAGGCAAGGACGCACCAGCCAATCCTGATGCCCTCGGAGTTACGTGGCCTCAATATGCGCCGGCCGTGACTGCCCCAGGCCTGAAAGTAGCCTATGAAAGTAGCCTGCCTCATAGTCTTGTGGGATGCCGTGTCGATAGAAGGACGCATCTCAACATAAACGTAACAACTGTTTATTAGTGAAGCAGCAGCGGGGCGAGCATACCGACGCTGCGCTCAGTCGGGTAGCGAAGGAAGGAAGGAACACTTGCGAGCTTGGCAGCTTGGTTTTATAGCCACCGTCGGTGACGTAACCCTCCGGTGACGCTGGGGTGGCGCTGTCCCTTATCGGAGGCGTGGTGTAGCATGCAGCCGTGTCACGCCGGGCTAGCTAGTGACGAGGCGGAGGCTGCGCCAGTTTGTGCGCAGTGTGTTGCCACAGTCTGAAAGTAGCCTATGAGGCCATCGCCGCAATAAACACCACTGGTGACTCTTTTTTTTTTACAACGTTATAGCGGAACGTTATAAGGCTTCTTGTAGTTTATAATTTTAGGTAGATTCTGTATTTTGTAATTCATTCGTTTTATTTTGGTTTCGTCTTTAAGTTCCTTACTTTTCTTGTTTTCTTTTAAAGCAGCTTCGTCTTTTCTTTTACGGAGGCTCTGTCTCAGAGCAACAACACAGGGCCTTAAAACTGCATGACACCCTTGATCTTACAGCATTCGAGCACGAGTGTTTTCATCCGTGTCATCATTGGTTGGTGTCATCGCCGTAGTAAAAGGTGGAAGAGCCACTCGTGCCTAAAGCGGCGATCTATACTGTTATGCTCGATATACTGCGAGTCAAGTGACAATTGTGCAAGTAGCCCTCAATTTCCACGCCCGTTTTGGTCGTCCGTAAGTGTCAAACAATGACCTTTGTACCCTTAACTTCGACCCCACCCGACTTTTATCCTCTCCACCTACGTCTCATGCTTTTATGCCTCGCTTGCAAAAGTAGTCTGTACAAACAGAGGACTAGCTCAACCCTGGTCATGATGAGGTGTCATAACTCCAGTAACACAAAAAATGACCAAGAGGACAATTTCTTCGGTTTCACAGTCAAGAAAAGGAACGCCGCAGCGACCTGTCCTGCCACTTGTCTTTTTATACTCCCGCGCGTAACGCGCAAGAATTTTTGCACAATAGCAGTTTTTACCCGGAATTTTCGTCCCCCCTCCCCCCTCTCATCTCTCTCTTGTTCCCTTGTTCCCTTGGTCCTTCTCCCCTCCTGTGTGTCATGTTTTGTCCCCTTCCAAGAAAGCGGGATCATTCGTGCTTGCTCTTACCTACACTTTTGTCGTCTAGGTCACGTGGTCTTCCCTCGTGTACTACAATAGACATTTGAGGGAAACCTTTTCAACACCACAGGTATAGTCATAATTTAGGCTTCAACAAGCGTTGATATTCAAATATCAAACACTATTCAAACCTTCGCTGTCACTATCCCTATGTCGTGGTCAAAAGGTTCCGCTCAAGTGCCTATTGTCGTACACGAGGGAAGACCACGTGACCTAGAAGACAAAAGTGTAGGTAAGAGCAATCTTGAAGGATCCCGCATTCTTGGAAGGGGACCACACATGACACACAGGTGGGGAGAAGGACCAAGTGACAAGAGAGAGATGAGAGGGGGGAGAGGGGATAAAAATTCCGGGTTAAAAATGCCATTGTGCAGAAATTCCTCTACGCTCAACGTGGGCGTATGAAAACACGACAAGTGGCCGGATTGCCACTCGACTCGCTGTCTACCAAGCGGTATGGACTCCCGCCTGGTTCGTTCCGTGCTCTTGGAGTTGAGGCTTCGCAGCCGATCCAGGACGATCATGCCGTGGACGGTGGCGCTGGTTATCAAGTATGCCCTACGTCGTGGCGTGACCAGTCGTACCGACCTGGTCAATTTCGCATGCGAAGCAATCGAGGCCTGGACGGCTGTTTTCCGAGCCTTCGACCCCGAAGGCGTTGGCTGGCTATCGGGCGACGATCTGCGCGCTGCGATCGCAGAGTGCGGCTACGACGTGTGTGGCCCGTGGCTCGCTTATCTGCGAGAAGTTTTCGAGCACGACGGTTCCTTGACCATCGATGGCTTCATCAAAGCGTGTGCTTTGAGCGCACGTCGCCAGCGTTGAGCAGCCACCATAGCCCTTCCTCAAAGGCCCTTTTCAGGGCCACCCATTTGCTGCATCGGTAGAGATCTGCCGTCGCATATCCGCTCCTTCTCTACCTCAAATTATTCTTTTGAATACAGATACAATTATTGAAATCTATTGAACGGCGAGCTCATCGACATATTTCTAGATTTTGATTGTGTTAAAGAGCGAAAGAGACCCTGTCAATTGAGTATAGTTCCGTACGCTAGATTATTGCCATCATGGATTTTGTGTCATTGTCGTGCCAAATATAACGTTACAGCAAAGTTATACCTCCCATATTTGCTCTTTTGTTTTCGCATTATGTTGCCTGTGTAAACACATACGAGAAAATAAGGGATTCTAAGCAGATTCGCTGCCTTGTTACCTAACAGACTCGCAAATATGAATGCGCGCGCTAGAGACCGATACCGTTATTCATGCCCTTTTACCTACGCAATAAAGCAACCTTTGCCTTGCGTACACAAATATAGATCGGTTCCTACAATCTATTTTGTCAATTTGTTATATTTCTTTTGCCGTACCAGCGAGCGCGTACGGCTTTCTAAACTTTCAGCTCTCATATCCCATTTTGTAGAAGTCTGATCACTCTGAGCCCATGTTGCATGTTTAATAAGCTATTCAGGACAGAAATATGGGCTCGTTGGTGCGTGTAGAACTCGCGCATCTTAGCAAGCCAATGGAACAAATTGGACGGGGGCTGTGACCTAGTGGCAGTCCTGTTTACGTGTGTTTTTCTCCTGTCTTTGTTCCGTTGCGCTTGCTAAGATGTAGAAATTTAGCAAACACGTGATTATCACTAATTTCGCTCATTACTAGCTCCTCTGAAAGTACTGGTACCGTTGGACCTTTTCCGAAATATTCAAGGTGGCCAGAAATTATACCAGTTTATGAAATGGCAAAGGATAATAATAATTGAACTTCCTATCGAATCTCTCGGTCAATCCCACGTGGTGTCGTATCAAAAATATTTACAGTAAGAGCGCTCTTTCCTATATTGAAACGCTCAGCGCTTATTACAGATAACCGATATCATCGGCTGTTTAGAAACCATAAAGATGACGATCATAGCGTTACACTTCTTCAAGCTGATTAAATTCGCAGAAGAATTTATGTCTGGGTAAGTTGGAATTGGTTGTGCATCTTTGAAATGAGCGGCGCAAAAAAACAAAGCTCGGACTGGTGCTGCTAGAGGACGGACGCGTTTTTCGTGGGCTCCGGAATGACAGCGTCAGATAAGTGTTGTTCTCTCTTTTTTTTTTTCATGATTCGAGCTTGTTTTTTCAGTTAAGCCACTAGATTGCAGCTTAATAGAGCTTACAACTTTGTACTGTTGGTACAAAATGATGTGACAGTCGCTTCGGGTGTTTTTTTTTTTTTAAATATTTGTTTGTTCGGCCACCACGTGGCTGAAAGGTGCACAGGTGCTTTGAAGTGTAACATACTTGCGGAGTTTTGTGATATCATTTGGCTTTAAGTGTACCTAATCCGCCGTGTGAACGATCTATAGCCATGTTCAAAAAGACCGTAAAGTGTTCTGGATGCGGAATGGGGCGGAAAATAGAGGTTTGTGAGGATGAGACGACAGAGGGAGCTGACGCCAAGTGTAAGCAATGCGAGTTAGAGGCGAAAATGGAAATAATGATGGCCGCCCAGAATGAGCTCATCGTGAGAATCTCCGAGCTGGAGAAAGCGGTAGAGACAGAGCGGGAAAAAATCACAGCATATCCACGGGGTGAATGATGATGAGTGGGGCGAAGCTACGGAGGGAATCATCTGTAAACCGTGAAATGCGCCCAGTACATAATATAAAGAGTGTGAAACATCGTGTATATATTATACATCAAACTTTTATTGTACTGTTGGTTTACGTGGTCCCTTCATTATCACTTGTGATCGGTGAAATGCAAGGAAGAAGTCCGCTCCCGAGCGAAAGAGGGCCAAGAGCGACCGCATTCCCCGCTCGCCCTGTGCGAATTAAAGGCAAGGCTAGAGGGAAGACAGGACGCGCGTTCCACGACGCGAGGTCGGTAGCATGCCCAACGAAAGCCAACGGAACGCGATCGTGCAAGTGCTCCGGCTTCGCATCGCCTCATGGTTCCATTTAGCGTCCCAAAACCAAACATATTGCTCAAGGTGTGCCTTGCGTTTTTCGTAGAAATAATTTCTTTATCATGTACATTAAGACGAAAAGTTGAAAGCTCACTAGAGTGTATCGCCCGCAAAGTATGTCTTTTAGTGTGATTTAACTCTCATACGGCAGGGTCCTCGCGCCGCTGCCGGTCCACCTCGCCCGTTGACGATCGGGCGAGGTGGCTAAATACAACTACTACTACTACACTTTAAGAAAAACATCTGGCGTTCTTTCGTTCTGCTTTTACAAAACATCTGGCGTCTTTCGTTGGTTTATTTCATCAATCAACGGCGTTTTGAACAAAATTTTTATTGTTTAATCACGCACAGGAGAAATCTCACCAGGCACTTCCTTGGAGGTAAACAATGGCTGCTAATGGCAATGAGAGACAGAAGAAGTCGGCTTTTAGCTAACACTTACACTTCTACTTCTACTAACGTTTCCTACTGGAACATGCCAATGGCTGCTAATGGGGAATGAGAGACAGAAGAATTCGGCTTTTAGTTAACGCGCACGCTGCGAATTTTTTATTGTTCAACAACGCACAGGAGAAATCTCCCACCGGCACCACCTTGGAGGTCAAAGCGTAAGACTTGTTACTCACTACTACGACCACGACGACTACGAGGGACGAACGAGTGCCGCCTTAAGGAGCTTCGCCCCTAAAAACGATGGCTATGGCGGAAAGGCTTAAGTCAGCCGAGGAGGGATTAGCAAAGGTAGCCATGCTGAACAAGGAAGTAGAGATGGGTCGCTCTGGAACGAGCCGGCTCTTTTGAGCGGCTCTTCTTAAAGAGCGGGTGATCCGCGGCTCAGTAAAAGCAGAGTACTTCTGGTAAAAGTGAGCGGCGGTTCTTTGGGAAAGGGGGAAAGCCGGTTCTCGCTCGTTCAGTGAGCCGTGCTGAATCGATCTGCTCAGGTGCTCAGAGAGCCGGGTTAAGGTGGCGGTACAGTAGTGCATTGTCGGTAGCCGGTTCTCTCTCGCTCAGTGAGCCGTGTTGAACCAACGCCACTAGGTGTTGTTCGTTGAACCGGTCGAGCCGCTTCGTTCGAGTTCGCGTTCCTTGAGAGAGGTACGCTACGTAGGGAGCCTTCATGAGCGCGGGCAAGTACCCCCCTACGGTAGGAACAACTCTAGGCTTCCCGAGTCACGCGGAAGCACGTGGCACTCAATTGCGACTCCAGAACATTTTGCAGAGGGGTGCATAAGTGAAGGGGGGAGGGGGCCAGCGACCAGCGCACGCCGCGAAATCCCAGGAGGAGGAGGGGGAAGGTAGCCTCCTTCTTGCCGCCTCTCCCTCCTAGTGTTTTCCCTTTCTCCGTCGATTTAGGTGAACCGGTGAGCCGTTCAAATGAGCCGGTTCACTTAAGTGAGCTGAGCCGTTCGGAGCCGCTCACTCAAGTGAGCCGCTTTGCCCATCTCTACAAGGAAGCAAGCGACAGCGGGAACAATGGGGCATCGACCCCCACAGTGGTAGGCGCGAAGGGGGAAACAGGTTTGGAAAAGACAGGTGCAAGGGTCACAGGACCCACCTTCCGCGAAGTAGTCTTGGGAACGGGAGGGGACAAAACAATAGCAGTAGCACGCGCTAGTAACCGGGGCAGTGACCAGGTGCGGGAGCGTCCAGCAGAAAAGTCGGATCACGTGATAATCGCTGGGGACTCGAATTTAGCTACATACGCAGAAGCAGTCAAGGAAAGGGGGAGAGGCGACAAACGAGTTTTAATAGGGAAGTTCCCGGGACATAGGCTGGGATCAGTGATGAGACAAGCTAGCGCAGATCTCGCAACTAAGTCTAATGGACTTAGTTGCGTGATAATCGCGGGAGGTCTAAACGACGTCTTGAGTAAAGAATCAGCCGAACTAGCGACCACATTGGCGAAAGGGGTCAATGACATGAGCGCCATTTCCCCTCAGGTGCAGATAGTGGTATGTACAATACCGGAGGTACCGGTGCGCGACGGCAACCTGCAAAGAGCGGTTGTCGACGCAAACAAAGAGATATGGCAGATGAGTAGAGAGAAAGGCATCGAGGTAATGGAAATAAACAGAGAGGTGCACAGGTGGGGTGGTTTTCGAAGAGACGGAATACACTTCGATAGGAGGCTTGGCCATGAGGTGGGTTGGCGTCTTGCAGGACGCGCAGTAGCTTTTTCGGGGGGCACGCGGGCCCTTCGGTGCCCAAGGTAGCTTGTAATGAGGAAAACAACCAGGGGGACTCTTTGACAGGTAGTATAGCGAAAAAACAGAGAAAAGGTAAAAGAAGGGAGAAGGCGCGTGTTGCAATTAGTTACATTAACATGCAGGGTGGCAGAAAAAAGGCAAAATGGTTAGAGATTGAGGGACAGTTAAACAAGGAACAGATAGGTGCTTATGCGGTTACAGAAACACATCTTAGAGACTTGGAAGAGCCACCACATATTGAAAATTATGTTTGGGAAGGATGTAACAGGATCACATCAGAAATGAGAGGTGGGGGGCTTGGAATGCTAATTCATAGCAGAACAAAATGGGAGAGAGTGAAACAAACGTGTTCAGAGCACATATGGGTTTCGGGCACAGTAGGTGGAAAGAAAACGTGGCTAGGTGTAGCTTACTTGTGGACAGGGAATAACTGCAGAGAAAAGAATCGGGAGATAGTGAAATGCATAAGCACCGATATTAAAGAATTTGGTGATGATGCCGAAATAATCCTTCTAGGGGACATGAGCGCTCACATTCATGACCTTGACGGATATTCAGACACCAATGGCAAGTTATTGCTAGATCTCTGCGAGCAACATAGTCTTGAGATAATTAACGTGGGGCCTAAGTGTGAGGGGCAGATCACATGGGAAGTCGGAAACAGGCAATCGAGCATTGATTACTGTCTCATGACAGAAGGAATATATGACAAACTTAGAGAGATGAGAATAGACGAAGAAGGCATTAACAGCTTGGGTAGTGATCATAAACGCATAATACTACAAATGGGATATAAAACTGAAAATAAGAACTTAGAATCAAAGTTTGGCAGCTCGTATCTAAATGACAAACAAATAACAAATATAGTCGCAAGAGTCGAGGAAAAAGTAGACGAACTACCAGGCAAAGACTGGAAGTATAGTGAGCTGCTACATGTAATCACGAAAGAAATGGAAATAGAGAAGAAAGCTATTTGTTGGAAAGGAAAGAAAAAGCCAAAAAGTTGGTGGAACAAGGAAATCCGGGAAGCGATCGAGATGCGACGTCAGGCATCACGGGAGCACAGACAGGCAAAAAAGGAGAAGCGGCCACAGGACGAAGTCAACCAAATATGGGAAATATATTGTGAGCAAAAATCCATTGTGCAGAAATTAGTCGAGGCAAAAATTAAAGGTGAAAGTGAACGCTGGATGACAGAGATTCGCGAAAAGAAGGCTGCGCCTATAGGATATTTTGGAGCCACCTAAAAGCGCTGGGTAGGAAGTCTGTCACAGTGCAACAACATAATGTAGATGGAGGAGGAAATAAATTGGAAGGATATGAAGCGCTACGTTACATCCGAAAGATAACAGCCGATTCGTTTAAAAAGGTCCCCCAGGGGATTGCCCCGGTGAGTAAAAGTACGCAAAGGAGTGCAACCGACGAAGATGTAGTACTAGAGAATTTCAATTGGAAGAAGGCCGAAGGAAAAATTCCTAAGCGCACTACTCCGGGCTTAGATGGGGTTCCCGTCAGCCTCATTAACGAACTCGGACATAACACTAAAGAAGCACTGCTGAAAGCCGTAGAAAAGTGCTTACAGGAGAGGGAAATACCAGACAGTTGGCGAAAAAGTAGAATGAACTTAATCTATAAAGGCAAGGGAGAAAAGGATAACATTCGCTCGTATAGACCGCTAACAATTACATCGGTGCTATACAGGTTGGCGATGCAGGCAGTAAAATTAAAAATAGAAGCGTGGGTAGAACAAAATGATATTTTGGGAGAACTTCAGAATGGATTTCGAATCGACAGGCGGTTAGACGATAATCTGTTTGTTCTTACCCAGTGTATAGAAATATCTAAAATAGAAAACAGGCCCTTATACGTAGCCTATCTAGATATCTCCGGGGCGTATGACAACGTTAATCAGGAAATTTTGTGGGATATATTGAAGGAAGTGGGCTTAGGTGACGACTGTGTACAGCTTTTAAGGGAAATATACCGAGAAAATACAGTTTGTATAGAATGGCAAGGAATAAGTAGCAAGGACAGCGTTGAAATTAGCAAGGGGCTGAGACAGGGATGCCCTTTGTCCCCGATGTTATTCATGCTGTACATGGCGAGGATGGAAAAAGCGCTAGAAGGTAGCAACATTGGATTTAATTTGTCACACAAACAGGTCGGAGCGATGGTTGAGCAGAAGCTTCCAGGCCTATTTTATGCTGATGATATTCTCTTATTTGCGGACAGTCAAGATGATATACAGCGACTGGCAGATATATGCGGAAGGGAGTGTGAGGCTCTAGGACTAGGATTTAGTGCAACAAAATGTGGATTGATGGTATTTAATGATCACGGAGACCATACGGTCTTAATACAGGGCCAAAAAATACCGAGGGTAAGCGAGTACAAGTACCTCGGAGTATGGGTAAATGAGGGGGATAGATATATGGAGGTACAGGAGAAAGCATCGGTAGCAAAGGGAAAGAGGAATGCTGCAATTATGAAGCACAGAACTTTACGGGGATACAATAGGTACGAGGTGCTTCGAGGGCTGTGGAAGGGTGTGATGGTTCCGGGGCTTACATTTGGGAACTCAGTGGTGTGCATGAAGTCAGAGGTGCAATCAGGAATGGATGTAAATCAAAGGACGGTGGGCCGCCTCGCGTTGGGCGCTCACGGGAAGACGACAAATGAGGCGGTAAAGGGTGATATGGGATGGACAGGCTTTGAAGTGAGGGAAGCGCAGAGCAAAATCAGATTCGAAGAGAGGCTGAGGAAAATGAAGAGGAGTAGATGGGCAGAGAAGGTTTTCAGGTATTTGTATAGAAAAAGCGTTGACACGCAGTGGAGAAAAAGAACTAGGAGGCTCACCAGTAAATATACGGCTGGCAGTGCGGGCGATATGGCAACAAGGAGCATTAAGCGGAAGGTCAGAGAGGCGGAGAGGACTTATTGGATGACAGCGATGGAAAAGAAGCCGGCTCTGAGTAACTACCGAAAAGGAAAAAACGAAATAAGGAGGGAAAGGTTTTATGATAATTCAAGGGGAAGCGCTTTACTGTTTGAAGCAAGGTTGGGCTGCCTTAGAACGCGTAGTTATAAAGCGAGATTCAGTAACGAAGAAGAACAATGTACATGCTGCGGAGGAACTAGGGAAACGATGGAACATGTACTGATTGAATGTGGCGATATTCACCCAGGTATACGTGTGGGCACGAGTCTACATGAAGCCTTGAGTTTTAGGGACAACAATGGAAAGCTGAACACGTCCGCGATAGAAATAAGTAAGAGACGGTTAGAGTATTGGTGGCAGAAAAGTAGAGATAAAGTACAAAAATAAATAATTGGGGGAAAAAAAAAGGTAATTCTGCCTTAAGAGGCAGAGAGATGGACCGTGAATTTATATTTTTTGGTATAATAACATAGATTTTCTCAATGTAGATAAGGCATTAGGACAACATGAAACAAGGAAGTTCTTTTTTTTTTTCTCCTTCGAGCCTGGTGGCAGACATGTCACCGCCCCGTTATAAAGGGGACGCTCATAGCATCCATCCATCCAACGACAAGTACGACACTCTGTGTCGTACTTTTCGTAAGTAAGGCGCTCTGTGGTGTGTCGTACTTTCATTTGTCCTTGTTTTTTTTTTTTTTGCACCGCCCGCTTCATAGATGCATGCTCCACTCAGATGTGTTATCGCGAAAAACCAGGGTGCAGCTGCGCTCTACGTAATCTTGATTTCAGTCTTAATGCAAGAAGGCATATCATATCTCTCACGAATTGACCAAACATTATCATGCGTATCAGTGTGCGCTCTAGAAGAGATTTGCTAAAAATTATTAATCTTGAGATGTAATTGGCGCTCATAGCTCAAAAGGTTCAGCGTATTTCGAATTCTCGTTCAGATTAGTGTATACCTTGGGCCTCACAAGAGCCTGCTCCAATTTGCTTAGGCAACCGCATGATAAGTGTGAGCGCTAGATAATTTCATATCGCAATTATTTGTGTTTCAGTAACATGAAACTGACAACCGTTGAGTGGTTTCCTGGTATATTGCACGGTCATAAATTTTGTCTATGTTGTACTTGAATCTCCAAATGGCAGCTCTTGGGCAAAGTATTAGCGTAATTCTTTTTTTTTTGTGGCATTGCTGGAAAGCCTGTAGGTCGTATCCTGTCCAGATTCTTTGGTCCTATAGTGGTTAACATTGTCGCGGGAAAATTAGTGAAATTATTTATTTCACGACCGCGTGCATAAATGCATCTTTCATCGTAACCAGGTGCTATTTGTCAACACATCTGGCTACTTTGCTGTAAGGCCTAATCAAAGAGACGCGAGCAATTTTCATAAAGAAACCGCGCTACCATAACATACGACCCGCCGTGTGCTGCCTTAGATGTGTGTGTTCTTTCTTTTACGTAATTACGGAATACGCCGTCTAAGAAAAACCTGGAGGGCATGGGGTTTGTGAAAATTTCTGTATTTCATCGAAATAACATCGTGAAACAACTCAAGAACAACACCAGCGTCATTGCGCATCAGCCCAATATGTATATGGCATATGACGTCTGATCGTGTCCTCACCACTTAGGTATGGTTGCTCGCGCATCTAAACTCAAGCTGCACTCGCAATACTGACACCGATGCTCATATGACACTCCCTCAACGGTTGGACAGCGCTGTGAGTGTGTGTGTTCCTTCTTCACTGCTTCGTCTCATTGCGCTGGTAAATCTATCTTAATTATGAACCGACTCGCCAGGCAGTAGTTTTATCGAAGTTTTCGCTGAACTGATTATAGGAGCACACAAAGGAAGAACACGTGACCTTGAAGACTATACTGTAGACAACAACTTGTTTGTACAATTGCGAATTCCAGCCCAGGCGCCAAGCAATGAGTCACCTGTGGAGACAAGCCACCACGTGCACAAGAGAGAGCGCAAAAGCGGGGGAGGGGTACAATGGAAGTTCAGGGTCAAAAAGACTATTGTGCGGAAATTCTAGCTCGCGCAGTGCGGGCTTACAACAGACGATGAGTTGCCGGATTGACCATCGACCCGCTTGCTCTCAATGAATATTTGTTTACGACTGGCGCGTGCTGTGCTCTGGCAAATGTTGGTGCGGCGCAGATGTAGGTCAATCATATCATGGGCGGTGCTGGTGATTCTGAAGCATGGCATACGCCACGGTGTGAGCAATCGCGCCTAGCAGGTTTACTTCGCCTGCGAGGCAGTCGAGAGCTGGAAGGCTGTTTTCAAAAACTTCGATCACAATTACTGTTGTCGGATATCAGGTGAAGATCTACATGTCCTCGTAGCCGCAGTCGCATAGTGTGGCTTCGAGAGTTTAAGGAGCATGACGGCTGCTTGACCCTTGACGCATTCACCAAAGCCTCTGCTCTGACCGCACGTCGCCTTGTTTTAACACCTACTGCTGCCCTTGATCAAAGGCCTTTTTCAGTGCCACACAATTTCTGCACTGGCGGAGACCTCCCATAACGAATCCGGCTCATGTTACCCTCAAGTTCTCCGCTGAAATTTACGAAGTTTTACTCAAATCACTTGACCGAATGGCTCTTAGACGTATTTCGAGGCTGTGTTTGTAGAAAAAGCAAATATTGATAGAGCAGTTCACTAGTTTTGTACGCCAGCTGATATCGCAATAATCGGAATCAAAGGGGTGTCATGGGGCCACCAAATTTGAGGCTATATAAAAAGCGGGCTGTATATTCTTCCTCTCTATCGAAGGGCACTCAGCGCGAAGTGTTGTATAGAGGAAACGTTTAGAATAGACCTTTATTTGCTTCAAAACTCAATTCGAAAAAGCAGTGGCCCTGTCCCAGTGCCATACATGATTTCACCAGTGTGGCGCTGGGTAATGGGTCGCTGGCACACTGCACGAGGCACGTTGGCGCTCGCCACACTGGGACACGTGTTACGGCCCGAACTGGCGTTCAATCGCTTTCCAGGATTTCTCTCATGTGTAAATCGTAATTATGGCTAAAACACTAGCACTTTTACAAAATGAAAAAGTCGCACACCAAAAAAATATGCACTGGAATTCGAACCCACCATCGTGACGGACCTTACAGTCTGAGACTGAAACGGTACCGCTACACCATACTTGGGTCTTCTTCTTTATTTCCCGTTGTACTTCACACTAATGCGGACAACACAATTATGTTACAAGACACAGGAAACAAGTCAGCACACATCTACCGTCAACCACTGGATGAACAACATCGCGATTTAAAATTCCTTCATAGTAAGTAGAGTGTTACCCTAGAAAACCATGAAGGAACACATTCCTTTTAGGGGCGAAGCTCCTTAAGGCGGCACCCGTTCGTCCCTCGTAGTCGTCGTGGTCGTAGTAGTGAGTAACAAGTCTTACGCTTTGACCTCCAAGGTGGTGCCGGTGGGAGATTTCTCCTGTGCGTTGTTGAACAATAAAAAATTCGCAGCGTGCGCGTTAACTAAAAGCCGAATACTTCTATCTCTCATTCCCCATTAGCAGCCATTGGCATGTTCCAGTAGGAAACGTTAGTAGAAGTAGAAGTGTAAGTGTTAGCTAAAAGCCGACTTCTTCTGTCTCTCATTGCCATTAGCAGCCATTGTTTACCTCCAAGGTAGTGCCTGGTGAGATTTCTCCTGTGCGGGCTGCACTCCATCAGGGCTGCACTCCATCCTGCCCAGGACTGCTGCCTCACGCCCTCGTACCTGTGCCACGCCGCGACACCATTTCGAAGGTGGTCTATGGCTACACACCACTTCTGCTCTTCCGTCCACGCCATGCGAGCTCCGAGAGCGTTCACGGTCGCTACCCAGTTGTTGGCGTCCTCCTCAAAGCTGTTGAACTCCTGTAGTTCGCAGGCAGCCGGCGGTGGTCGGACGGCAGGCGAAAAACCGGACAGCGCGGACGCTAAGCAGCCCAGTTGGTTAGAGAGCTGCGTGAGAGTACACCGGAACTCGCTGCGCTGCTTGGGTGAGCTCGCCTCAAGGTCGTGTGAGGCGGCTATATCCAACATAGCGTTGGTGGCGCACAATTCCGGCACGATCGCAGGAAACAGCGCAGAGCTCGACGCTGTCAAGGCGTTGACCGTGACGCGGAGACGCGCTATAGTACGGGAAAGCTCGGCGGCGCTTTCAGGTGATCCGCACGCGGAGCCAACGGTGACGCCCGGGGAGGTAGTGGTCCCTGTGCTCACTGCGGCGGGATCCTTGCCAGCGGGCACTTGGTCAGCACCCCTCAGCAGCTCAGGTGCCGAGGAAGTCCTGAGCGACAGGTTGTCGCCACGGGAAGCGTGAACAGCGTTCCCGGGCAACAGGAGGCCGTACGCTGTCGTGACGGCGCCGGGGTAGACGTGCCCTTTGGCAACCGAGGAGGCCTGGACGCCGTCCACGAATGGTGGCATAGGTTCTACCGGCAGAAGTAGGGTCCTGGTGTCCATGAGCGAGGAAGCGTGGACGGCGTTCCTTCGATGGAGACACCCGCAACGCCGACGGCCTACGAGCACTTACATGTGGCTTCAGCCTTAAGGTTCAGTTGTCGTCGACTGCGCCATTGTGATGAACCAGACAGAGACAACACCCGTTTCTCGGGCAAGTTGTTCTAATCTGAACCTCTTCTTCCTCTCCCCGCTCCCCGCGCGCCCCGCGCGCTCCCCGCGCGCCCGGACCCCAGTGTCGTTCTTTGTCATCACAATATATATATATATATATATATATATATATATATATATATATATATATATATATATATATATATATATATATATATATATGTGTGTGTGTGTGTGTGTGTGTGTGTGTGTGTGTGTGTGTATATATATATGTATATATATATATGCATCCTTGCTTTTGCCTGCATGCGCTGAAGTCCAGAACAAAATTACTCCTTCACTAATGCTTGCATAATGTCTAATATTCACTAATGTAGTTTGCCCACAGATAAAGTACAGCGGGGCCGCTGTGTAGAAGATTACTGAAAGGGCTCCGCATGCTTCACATTGCTTCGCTGTTCGCTCTCCCTTGTGGTTTTCGAGGCGGTTCGAGGCGACAGAAATTTCTCTGTTCGGTGGTTCGGTCTCCTGGTTTGGGTAGCGCCAAGTGTCTCAGGGACAACTACTTTCACGTAAATTCTCTGCTGTGGCTACTGCGCCCACTGCTCTCAGTGTGCCCGCGCTTTTTGCATTCACGATGAGCCAATGTTCAAAGAGGATTGCTCAGAAGCGCTACCTCGACAAAGACGAGCCGTCGGTACTGCCGCAGTCGACTGCAAACTGGAAAAAGCAACGAGAGCGCAGCCGCCCACGTGACTCTCGCTACCAGGACTCGGAAGTTTCCGCAGGAACTCAAGGATCATGTGGTGATCCGTCACCATCGACATGTGAGCCTGCATTGACCGCAGATGGCGTGTTGTCGAAGCCACATTTGGATGCTACTTATGATTCGCTCAAAGCCGACAAGAACGCCGATTTTAGTCCAGAGGACGTGCGTACGCCACAGGCCGATAGCCCCGCCGCCGACGACAGCTTCATCGACCGCACAGATGCGGGTGATGGCACGTTTTCCGTGCGCACACCGGAACGCCAGGAAAGGCGCAAGGTATCACTTCTGCAGTGATAGAAATGGGGAAAAATTAGGAGTCATCGGCCGCCCTGAGAATGTGTTGCTGATTTCGGCCATTCTGCCACACCACAGATATGCGGAGAGTGCCGAGTTAGCCACGCTGCCTTTCGGCCACAGGAGCTGTTGTTTGTCTCCAGGCTGCAGAGGTACCGGAAGACACTTTGGCTGAAGGCAACGAGCTTTCGCGGCTGATGTAACTGAAGCCGAAGCAGACACACGAGCACGAAAGTCTGACAGTTATTCTGTCTCACGTCGTACGGGCCAAGGTGTCCCATCTCCTTAAACTGGTACAGATGTTCTTCTGTGAGACAAAACCTGCCAACCGGTACCTGAAAAACAAAAAAGAAAATTATCATTCAAAACGGGATGTCTGTCTACTAAGACGAATGCTTTAATGGGCTGGTAAGCAACCCCTTTCTCCAATAATTAGTGATGAACAGACAACTGCGCACTCGTACTGTGTGAATATTCTGCCGCAAGAATTTGGTGGTCTAATAATCAAGTCACAGTAGATAAACCAACAATTTCGGCTAATGTCGATTTCTAGCAAGGTCTTGCTTTCTTTTAACATGGAGAGAGGTTATAGGCGTAGCCCGTCGTCGTGATTACGCTCACATCGGCAACGCAGCACAACATCAGCGATTACGTTGCCGCGTAAACTATCAAATGCGTAATTTGTGTCCTCCGAGATTATGGAAGCGCCCATTGCCACTCGCCAAGCCTACAGCATTGATCTTTAGTATGGCTCTCGGAAAAGGCACCGAATCGATACGAATAATTTGCTGTCGAAGCTTCAGTACATGACTCTGATGAGATAAGAGGGCACGACAGCCACTTCATAGATCCTAGGTAGGCGGCGACGGCTTGCGGAAGGGCAGCCATGACCTTCGGGCGTGCTCAGACGTATCGGGCGTTCCCGGTAAAGCGCGTCGCGGGCAGTTCACGCGCACGTCCCTATCGGAAAAAACAGCGTTCCCAGTGCCTCCCAGTGTCTTTCAGCGCGCTGGGTGGCACTGCAAACGCTGTACAGTGTGTCCCAGTGTACTATAGTGCGCTGGGAGGCACTGTGACAAACTGTACAGCGTGGCCAGTGCCGCCCAGTGCGCTGGAAGACGCTGGGAATACTGTACAGTGTGGCCCAGTGTCTTACAGCGCACTGGGAGGCACTGGCCACGCTGTACAGTGTCTGCCCGCGCACTGAGAACACTGGCAGCACATTGGAAAAAAACTGGGCGCGCTGGGTGGAATTCATATAAGATGTGGTATTGGGTCGCGAGAAGCCGAAAGCAAAATTTATCGAATATCTTGAAAATATTATTCTATTCTGTGTCCTACACATCTCCAGCTTTACTTTTAGTTAAGCGACGGATGTACGTATACGCTAAAGCAATCATCTGTCGAGCGCGCGCGCGCGCGCTTTCTCAGAAGTGTGTGATCGAGTGTCGTAAATGTAGTTCATATAACTGCATCGAAAGAACTTATCATTCGCAACACAATATGACATTTGTATCAGTCTGATAATTCCATAAACCTACTCTAGCAGCCAGTCTTTCCATACGGGCGCGTACCGCTGAAAGCCGCACGTCACCGGCAACAGTGAGCCAATGTAACGCCGAATCTCGGCGTTTTTAGCTTCTGATTCATATAATCGAAGGTGTAAATATGGCCTCGCATGCGTCAGGTATGATCGAAATTACATTTGAACGGTTATTAGATTCTTCGTAATTGAATATCCACGTTGTTCACAGCGATCGTGGCGCACGGAGTACACCTCTAAGCCTAACGGTCGGTTCGGCTAGGATAAAGTGATGCGGATGTATAGTACGCGGAACGTAAACAAAAAGGACAGAAAATATGTTCAAACGGGTGACGAAAACTAAAGTGTTCTGTGTGCAGGTCCGTTGCACCTTGTTTTTTACATATGTATGGCTAACTGCTTAGCGAGTCAGTGCGATTGCCGCAACACATCTGCGGTTACGCTAATATTTTTTGCGGCAAAACGTGCCAGATAGACGTTCTAAATCTAGGCACCATATAAAAAAACAAATTAAGTACCTTCGCTTAGGTTCTCGCGAGCACGAAGAGACTCAAATCTGCGTTTCTAAACGAGGAAAATGAAAATACTGGCTACCGGACGTAGTTAAAACATGAGCTGAAAAGACGCCGTCCTTCGTCTTCCAGGTGTGGTGCAGCGGTAACGTGTCAGGTTCAGGATACCCGGTGCGTCAAGGTGGTGGGTTCGACTCCCGCTCGCTCTTGCCTTTTTTTTTTTTTTTGAGGTCTTTTTTTTTTGTCGCAGTGCGCGCGTATAAGCCCTAATTACGGTCTGGGTATGACCACAGTTTTTAAAAACAATTTAAAACCCTATTTCGGCCCGTAACGGGTGGCCCAGTGTGCAGCGTGCAGTGCGCCAGCGTCCAGCGTGCCTCGCGCAGCGTGCCAGCGTCCCAGTACCCAGCGCCACACTGGTCCAATAATCAGGTATGGCACTGGGACAGTGCCACTGGGTTTTCCGATAGGGACGGTATTATGCTATACACAAAACTGTTTGCGCATAGAGGAATACCGGTAAGACTAAACCTAGCGTATAATTAGAACACCACCTACCCGATTAAGGATAAAATCTCACTAGCGCCGACGCTGATACCGGTGGCAAAATCTCGCCGAGAGTGTACATATAATTGCTATTGCAATAAAATTACGGCTGGAGGCGTATTCGCAGGCAGGCATTTTGCGTGCCAGTCAAGGATTCTACCAAGAGGCACGATAGTGCTCGAAACCACATCGAAAAAAATTGGCAGGACACTTTAGCTTCGCCTTTAAGAGTTGAACGGGATAGCGATATCCTGCCCCTAGTGCGTACTTCGACCACTTAGTGCGTGCTTGTTATTGTATGTTGTTACTCGAGAAGTTCAGATTGTGCATTACTGCAATGTAATTAACAAAATACAAAGTGGTCGCATAGCCGCAGTACGCCGAGCTTTGGTGGCTGCCCTCTCTGCCTCCGTCTGCGTGGACGCCCTCGTTGTCGTTTTAGGGGCGAAGCTCCTTAAAGCGACACCCTTTGGTCCCTCGTAGTCGTAGTGCGTAACCAGTCGTAACGCTAGTACCAGATCTTGACCTCCAAGGTGGTGCCGGTGGGAGATTTTTCCTGTGCGCTGTTGAACAATAAAAAATTCGCAGCGCGCGCGTTAACTAAAAGCCGAATTCTTCTGTCTCTCATTCCCCATTAGCAGCCATTGGCATGTTCCAGTAGGAAACGTTAGTAGAAGTAGAAGTGTAAGTGTTAGCTAAAAGCCGACTTCTTCTGTCTCTCATTCCCATTATCAGCCATTGTTTACCTCCAAGGTAGTGCCTGGTGAGATTTCTTCTGTGCGTGATTAAACAATAAAGATTTTGTTCAAAACGCCGTTGATTGATGAAATAAACCAACGAAAGACGCCAGATGTTTTCAAAAAGCAAAACAAAAGAACGCCAGATGTTTCTAAAGCAAAATGAAAAGGCGCCAGCTGCTTAACGAAAGACGCCAGATGTTTTCTAAAGCAATGGTTTTCAAAACAATGAAAATTCAAAGCGTACATGTAAAATTAAAGTGAGCTGCAAGTCATCATAACTCTCATCGAACCTTTAGTATAAACGCGCCCGATCTCACGTTGGTGATGATGTACTGGGCAGAATTCAGGGAAGATTCACGGCTTACCGATGAACCTCCGCAGCTTCGCCCACTCATCATCATGCACTCCGTGGATATGGTGTGATTTTTTTTTTCTACCTCAATAAACCGGGCCAAACATTTCTTGAAAATACTGCGCTACTGGTCTTTCATCCCGGCCACGGTAAAATCTAGCCATGCTTCAGCGCCATATACTTTGCAAGCCAATCATCATTATTAGGTGAAATGGTAATCTGTGCTTATTGTCTATTGCTAAGTACGTAATTCCATGAGGGTCTAACGGAAATTCCTTTTTTTTATTGTCCACGAGTGAAGGTAACGTGTTCTTCACTCGTGCGCTACTATAGCAGTTCAGCGAAAGCTTTTACCGACCGCTCAGGGAGGATCATATGAACTTCGCTGTCAGTAGGCTGCAATATTACGAGTATAGCTCGAGCTGACCTGTGCGAGGAAGGATACCTATGTGTTGAAAACACGAAAAGATGTCATTTTCCAAATGCTTAGCGGGCTGGAGCACAATGACGCTGGCCTGTTCATTGACTACTTTCACGTTTTCCTTTGTAATAAACGCAGAAATTTTCACACAACCTCTGCCCTACAGGTTTTTGCTAAACGGCTTATTCCGTAATATTGTAAAAACAGCGCACACACACATTCAAGGCAGCACGCGCTGGTTATATGTTTTGGTAGCGCGGTTTCTTCATGAAAATTGCACGCGCCTCTTTTATTAGGCCTTACAGCAAGGTAGCCACATATGTTGAAAAATATGACCTGGTTACGATGGAAGATGCATACGGTCGTGAAATGGCCAATTAAGGCAATTGTGACAAGATCAAAAATAAATATTTTCATGAATTTTCCCCTGAGAATGTTAGCCATCATAGGCCCAAATAATCAGTAGACGCTTCCACCTGCTGGCTTTCTAGCCATGCCACGAAAATAATTTCGGAAAAATGAGAGATGGAGCCTCTTCGCTTCCACCCCTGATCCCGATCCCTTTGGTCTTTTTGAATGAAGTTCCTCGCTCGCTCTCACATCGCCCAAGAGCTGCAAAATACCAGGCGACCACTCACACGGATGTCAGTTTCATATAGCTAAAACACAAATATTTGCCAGGTGAAATATTCTCTTGTGCTGTGTGATTATCACACTGTTCTTTTAGAAAATTGTGGTAGGTCCTTGAGATACAGTAGATATACACTAATCTGAACGAGAATTAGAAATACGCTTACTCATACGTACTGTGAGTGCCAATTATATGCCAAGAATAACGATTCTGAGCAGACCTCGTCTAGCAAACACACTGATGCGCATGATATTGTTTGGTCAATTGGTTAGAGATATGACATTCCTTCATTCATTAACACTGAAATCAAGAGTACGTAGATCACTGCTGCACCCTGGTTTTTCACCACCACACGTCTGAGTTAATCACCCTGAAGAAGTGTAAGCCTCTTATCGTCATCTTTATGGTTTCTAAACGGCCGATGATATCGGTTATCTGTAATAAGCGCTGAGCATTTCAATATAGGAAAGAGCGCTCTTATTGTAAACATTCTTTAGACGAGACCACGTGGGATTGACCAAAAGATTGGATACGAAGATCCATTATAGCTTTCCTATGTCGTTTTGAGGTCTGGATTAACATCGGGCCATCTTGAATATTTTGCAAATGTTCCAACAATGCCAGTACTTTCAGACACACTAGTAATGCGCGAAATTAGAGATCTTCACGTGTTTGCTAAATTTGGGCATATTAGCAAGCGCAACGGAAAAAACCACAGAAGAAACAAAACGTAAACAGGACGGGCGCTAGATCACTAGCGGCGGTCATGTTTGTTCCGTTGCGCTTGCTAAGATGCACAAGTTCTAAACCCACCAACTAGCCCAAATTTCTGCGTTGAATAGTTTGTTAAACATACAGCATGTGCACAGAGCTATCAGACTCCTACAAAATGGGTTATGAAAGGTGGAAACTTAGAATGTGTAATTACAAGGCGCCACGCACACTCTGATACGACAAATTGAAATAGTACTAACGGACAGAATAGGTTATGGGAAACGTTCTGCATTTCTGTAGGCTTGGCGACCGTTTTTTTTGTGTGTGTAAGCAGAAGAACATGCATAACGGTTTCAGTTCTCTTGCGCGCACGTTCTTACTTACTTAAGTGTGGTAGGTAACAAGGCAGCTAATGAACTGAGAATCTCTTGTTTGTTCGTAAGTGTTCAAACGGGCACCATCATGCCAAAATACTCGAGCGAATATTAGTAGACACTCCTTTACTAACGTTATATTTGACAGGACAATTACTAAAGTTTGATTATTCCGATAAGATAGAATAAGGAAGATCTAAATAGACATCGGCTCTTTCGCTGTTTAATACAAGCAAAACCTAGAAATATGCCAATCAGCTCGCCGTTCAATAAATTTGAATAAATGTCTGTGTATTTAGACGAAGAATTTTAGGGAAACAAGAAGCGGATTCGTGAGGACAGATCTCCACCAATGCAGCAAATGGGTGGCCCTGAAAAGGGCCTTTGAGGAAGAGCTACGGTGGCCGCTCAACGCTGGCGACGTGCGGTCAACGCACACGCTTTGATGAAACCGTCGAGGGTCAAGGAGCCGTCGTGCTCGAAAACTTCTCGCAGGTATGCGAGCCACGCACCGCACACTCGGTAGCCGCACTCTGCGATCGCAGTACGTAGAGCTTCACCCGACAGCCAGCCAACGTCTTCGGGGTCGAAGTCTTGAAAAACAGCCGTCCAGGCCTCGACTGCTTCGCATGCGATGTATACCAGGTCGGTACGACTGCTCACACCGCAGCGTAGGGCATACTTCAGAACGAATACCACAGTCCATGGCATGATCGGCCTGGATCTCCCGCGCAGCCTTAGCTCCAAGAGCACGGAACGTGCGAGTCGGGCATCCATGCTTCTTGATAGAGAGCTAGTGAAGTGGAAATACGGCCGCTTGTCTTTTTATACACCTGCGCTAGGGTGGCTACCCGCACAGAGAGTGCAAGAATTTCTGCACAATGGCATTGTTTAGCCCTGAGCGTTTCTCTCCCCTGCCCTTCCATATCCTCTCACTGTTGTTCACTTGTTTGTTCTCCGCATTTGTGTGTTATGTTTGGACCCCTTCCTGGAAAGCGGGATCCTTCGTGCTTGCTCTTATCTAGACTTTTGTGCTGGATTTCAAGCAAGATGGACGTGCCGGCCGCGATGTCCTGGATTACTCGTCGTACCTCTCGCTGATCGGCGCCCCGTGACGGTCTCCAGGCCGCTATGCCGTGCGCCGCTCATCGTCGGGGCCCCCGCCGCTTCGTCGATGTTGTGCACCGTGCCTCTGGCTGTGTTTCGTGGTCCCGTCCCTCAACTCCCGTGACCGTCTCCCCAATCTTTCCTGTCCTCTTCTCTCTTCGTTGGATGGATGTGCCCCTCTCACTTCTTTCTCTATTTGTCCTACTTTTCTGTTATTCCCTCCTTACCCCCACCCCTGCAATGCACTGCGCCATGTCGCCTATAGGCAGACAGAAATTAGGTGTCTATTTCCTTTCCTCAATAACCACTGAAGAAAAAGAAAGAAGTCTAGATCACGTGGTCTTCCCTCGTGTAAACTTCCCTCGTGTGAAGAGGCTGTTCAGCGCAACCCTTTCACCACCACTTAGCGATGGTCACAGTGAATGCTTCAATAAGTTTTGGTGTTCGGAGAATTCGAGTTGAAGGGCGTGGCGGAGCATATCTGAATGTTGAAGACATGAATAGACCGATAATAATACATCAAAGCTTATTGAAGCCTTCACTGTGATCATCCCTAAGTGGTAGTCAAAATGTTTCGCTGAACTGCCTATTGTAGTACACGAGAGAAGCCACTTATGCCGCATCGGACAGGTGTTCTGCGAAAAAAAAGCGTAGCGAGGTTTACAAGGGGTTATTCGTACTAGATGACAGGGACACAGCACATTTTTTTCCCTAATTACTCATTCGTGGACGCGCCGTATAATTATGAGTATTAGTATGATCTGATTGGTGTGTTCATGTGGGAGGTAGTGGCCAAGTACTACACCAGGGTGGCCAATCCTGCTCTGGTGAGGGAGTGCATTACTGGCTGTGGTCGCCAGTGAGGCTGCACCCCAGGCCTTTTTTACACAATTCCATCATCACGCGGATTTTTTTTTTTAATCCGGTTGGGAATTGTCCGGCACGGGGATTCGAACCACGGACCTCTTGCATGCGAGGCTGATACTCTACCACTACGTCATCGCAGAAATGGGTATGGGCCGGGCACGTAGCACGTAGGCAGGATAACCGGTGGTCATTAAGGGTAACTGACTGGATTCCAAGATATGGCAAACGCGTGAGGGGGAGACAGAAAATTAGGTGGGTAGATGAGATTAAGAAGTTTGTAGGTATAACGTGGCAACAGAAAGCGCAGGACCGGGTTGATTGGCGGAACATGGGAGAGGCCTTTGCCCTGCAGTGGGCGTAGACAGGCTGATGATGATGATTAGTATGATCGCTGACGTTGAAAAAATTATTGGCAGTCATTTGGGGCTGCTGTGTATGGCTTTTCTGCGGCCTTGAGAAACAGAGAAATGCCTATGCAAGTTTTCTTTCTTCGCCACCCCCACATGCTCTTGCTATACGAAACTCCCGAATTTCGAGGTTGCCAGCTTCGCAGGTCCACATTAGCATTCGCAGTGCCTGTCGAATTATTTTACAGGCCCTGCAAATGATAATGTGGACTTAGTCATTCTTCGCACCATGGGCTGGCCTAACACACTGCTTTCATTGAAACAGCAGTGTTCACGTGCACTGTATACGAGTTAGCTAATGCTGAATGGTTTGTAACTTTTTTTGTTTTCTTGTCTAGAAGTAAGCCTTCTTTGTTGTATTGCTTAAAATTTGCAATCTCGTGCTAAAAAAAACATTTTTTTTTCATAACTTGCTCCAACTATGAATTTAGTGCTCCAAGAGCAACGTTTCGCTGCTCCAAAAATTGCCCCACATCCTATTTCGGCTGGTGCACCACTGCTACTCGACTCGCTGTCTATCAAGCAGTATAGCTTCTCCACTGGTGCATTCAGTCCTCTTGCAGCTGAGACTTCGAGAGAAATCCAGACCAATCGTGCCATAGCCTGTGGTGCTGGTTCTGAAGTATGCCCTATACGCCGTTGTGTGAGCAGTCGTTCCGACCTGGTATATTTTCCAGTGGGAAGCATTCCAAACCTGAACGACTGTTTTTCACGACTTCGACCTAGAAGACGTTGGATGTCTATCGGTTGAAGATCTACTTGCTGCGATCGCAGAGTGCGGCTACGACAAGGGTGGTGCGTGGCTCGCATACCTGCGAGAGGTTTTCGAGCACCACGGTCGCTTGACTATCGATGGCTTCATCAAAGCGTGCGCTTTGACCGCACGTCGCCAGCGTTGAGCAGCCACTGTAGCCCTTCTTCAAAGGCCCTTTTCAGGGCCACCCATTTGCTGCATTGGTGGAGATCTGCCCTCATGAATCCGCTTCTTGCTTCCCTCAAATTATTTCTTCTAAATACATGTACCTGTATCAAATCTATTGAACGGCGATCTCATCGACGTATTTCCATGTTTTGCTTGTGTTAAACAGCGAAAGAGCCGGTGTTAATTCAGTTTTGCTTACTCTATCTTATCGCAATAATCGAATTTTAGTAAATGTCATGCCAAATATAGGGTTAGTGCAAACTTACGTTTGCTAATATTCGCTCGTGTATTATGGCATTAGGTTGCCCGTGTCAACACTTAAAAACAAATAAGAGATTCGCAGTTGATAATAATAATACCTGGGGTTTAGCGTCCCAAAACCACGATATTATTATGAGACACGCCTTAGTGGAGGGCTCCGGAAATTTCGACCACCCTGGAGTTCTTTAACGTACACCTAATTTAAGTACACCGGCTTTAAACATTTTTCGCGTCCATCAAATAATGCAGCCACCGCTGCCGGGATTCGATCCCGCGACATTCGGGTCAGCAGTCGAGTGCCATGACCACTAGAGCACCGTGACGGGGCAGATTCTCAGTTGATTAGCAGCCTTGTTTCCTAGACTCGTAAGTAAGAAAGCGCGCGCAAGAGAACTGAAACCGTTATGCGTGTTCTTTGCCTTACACTCAAAATTGCTATCGCAATAAAAAAAAAGAAACGGTCGCCTTGCCTACAGAACAGCAGAACGTTTCCCACAGCCTATTCGGTCAGTTATAGTACTATTTCACGTTGTCGTATCAGCGTGTGCGTGGCGCTTTGCTAATTACAGATTCTAAGCTTTCACCTATTATAATCCTTTTTGTAGAAGTCGACCTTTGCAAATATTGCAACATGTTCGGCATTATCACAACGGTAGCGATGTTATGAACACGCCGTTGCATGATATCGCTAAAACGCGCTGAATTCACAGCTGTAGATTTAGTAATGCTGTTGTCTGGGAAGATGTGCAATTTTTAAAGCATCAAATTGTTCCGGTCTCTTATTCTTCAATCTTCCAAACTGTCGTGCTTGCTATTTGCTGTTATGTTGCTTGTGGTTGAAGGGGCCAGTTAGGCTGCTGTACGCGCCGTTTTTATCCAGCCTTCCTCAGCAAGTCTTGTACATGCCTTATACTTGTTGTGTGAAATAAAGTTGTTTGGCAAAAGGTTGCAAAAGAAAAGGGCAATATATAGGTTGCAGAAAACACAGAAAGACTCGGCCGCGGAGGCTGCATTTTTCTGGAGGCGAAAATGTTTGGGGCCCGTGTACTTAGATTTAGGTGCACTTTAAAGAACCACAGGTGGTCGAAATTTCCGGAGCCCTCCACTACGGCGTCTCTCATAATCATATCGTGGTTTTGGGACGTTAATCCCCAGATAATATTATTATTCATGCTCATTATCCCAGAATTCCAATCATCAGTTTTTTTTTTTTCAAGATCGCAAATAAATGAATTCGTAAATTCTGCCGTTACATTGTTAAGCATTACCGGCCCAAATAATCTGTACAAAATCCCACACAAGGCGTTTTGAACTGCTTTACGAAAACATTCATCGGACAAGACTTACGCTACGTCTGCATAGAAAAACTTCTTTTAAGATGAAAACGTAATACGCATGAATGAATCCTTGAATTCATATGAAAGGTTCATTATTGGTGACGTCATCAACCGGAAAACGTTGTTCCTCATCTTAACTCTGAAACGTAAGAAAATGTTTTCTGGCAAACTACTGTGTTACTGGAGTTGTGAAACCAGACCTTGAAAAGAGTTAAGGCAATAGCTTTTCAGGAAACAGAGAAAACTATAAGAAGGTGGTGCGGAGAGGGTGGAAGGGCAGACGAGGAAGAAAAAAAAGGGGGTGGGG
This sequence comes from Rhipicephalus sanguineus, assembly GCF_013339695.2. Taxonomy (NCBI): domain Eukaryota; kingdom Metazoa; phylum Arthropoda; class Arachnida; order Ixodida; family Ixodidae; genus Rhipicephalus; species Rhipicephalus sanguineus. The sequence goes on along the minus strand of NC_051182.1, from coordinate 39,288,613 downwards.
TCGAATTCAAGTGTACAATGGTCATTGTGCGCCTGTCAGAGACAGCCAAAACGGGCGTATAAAAAGACGACGACTAGCACGTTTGTCACTACTCACTGATCACCAAGCAGAAGAACATGGATCCTCGCCTCGTGACAGAGTTGCTTCGGCGCCTACAGCGAAGACAGCCGCCGATTATGCCACGGACGGCAGCGCTCGTACTCGAGTGCTGCACGATCAGGGGAGCCTCTGACTGCTATGACCTGCTGGACATGGCCTGCCAAGCTGTTGACGATTGGTCGGAAGTGTTCAGGGAGTTCGACCTCGAGCAACGCCCCTGTATGCCCGGCAGTGAACTCCAGACTGCTCTGACTTACTGCGGTTACCCCGTCAGTGGCGAGTTTCTGAGGCTTCTGCGCACTATATATTCGCCCATTGGATGGGTTACCTTCGACGCCTTCATTACAGCTTGTTCTGTGCTCGCAAGCGTTTGTAAGTGAAGAAGCGTCACCTCTTCACCGGAGACCTTCTCAAAAGGCCCTTTTTAGGGCCACCCAATATCTGCATTGGCTGAGCTCACCCAGCGTGATCCCAGTTCCGTACCCTCATAACATTTTCCTGGAAGTGCAATTTGCTTTGCTTAAATTGGTGAGTCAGTTCTCTGACACATATATCAAGGCTTAGTTCGGTTCGAAAGAAAGTCAAAGTAAAGATGTAGCCGTCCTGATTCGCAGTAGTTTAACGCGCTGGCTGGTCGTGTTTATAGCACCTTTTTTTTTATTTTCGTATCGAATTTAGCGTTGGTACTCCTTTAGGGTCACATGTATGCCCGCGTCGCACTATGAAGCTACGTTACTATTGCAATTACAGAACAGACAATATAGGTTAAAAAGTACTGAGCAACAATGGCAAGAGAACTAAGTTCATTTTCCAGTGCGCGTGGAAGGTTTTAGGGAAGATCTACTTTAACTTAGCAGTAATGCAGCACTGGCACCAAGAAGACTATTATGAATAGTGATTGGTGGTATCGATGTATCCGAATTCGGTAATAACCAACCAGCGAACGGCATGAATTTCAGCCACAAACAACATAGTGAAGAGTGCCAGCACCACATCACAAATGTTATTTTAACGTGATAGCGTTAAAGAGGTCGTTTCGTAGAAATTCCGGCATCGCTATCGTTGATTGTGAGCGAAAAATCATCATCTTATTCGTGACCGAAAAACCGAGAACAAGGTAAAGACATATTTAATCATCATTAGCTGGAAAAGCAACAACAATGTGAGCAGCTGCGTAGTTTCGCGTATTGCGTTAGGAACGTGTATAGCGGCCCCTTGGCTGATTCGCAAAAGGAAGAATCATGGCGTAGTGTGCACATAGCAACTGTACTTGCATAGGCGTTCTAGGATAGTGTGAAACGGCCAATGTTTCGCGAACAGTCGTTCGTTTTCCTACGGCACTGTTGATGCATGCACCGAGAACCGTTTTTGCTTCTCACCGTCCTTCGCTTTCTTCTCATGCGCTAGGATCCATCGAATAGAACACAGGTTTCTATAACCACGTTTCGAATGTGGGCCTCTTCAAATTACCTGATGAAAACGAGGGCGAAGGAAATATTGGAATGGAAGAGGGAATATTCGTAATTAAACGTACGTGACTAGTTCGTAAATTAGGTTTTAAGGGAGTGAAAAGAGCAGTAAAGTAGGAATAAAATACAAGGTGACAAGTTGTACACCTATATTTCAGCGATCCGGTCCCAGCTCGTGCCATGGTTCTAAGTGAACACGGTCAGATTGTTGTCAAAGATTTCATCACTGCAAGCATTCCTGAGTTCTCATTTGTAGCTTTTCGATTGTGTTGAACCGCGGTAGACGACATGCGGCTTTCATTTCAACCTAAAGACAGCTTTGAGAGTATGGTCATTAATTTATCAAAGAAATGGTTTGGCAGCCTGTGGTGTTTTGATAGAGGTATGTATCCGAGATATGTAGTATGAGCTTCGTGCATATAGAAGCGCCGCCATAGATATTATTACCGATCGCAGACGATACCATTCGCCCAAAACAGAGAGCGGAGCATAATGGAAGGAATAATTACGAGCTACAATGTAAAAAAAAGGAGTCGGTTAGAGTACGCACGAGCGCTGATTCTGGCATTTCTTTTATATGCAGGTTTTACAACTCTGATAAAAACGATGTCCTTCTCACGGGTCCCACTGCGGCCGTGCATTTTTCCAGTGTTAGGTTAGAATTTCTCCTCACAGATATTTTCGAGGTCGATGAAATTTTAATTGAAACAAAAAGAAATCTCACAGTATTCGCTACACCTTAAAGGAACAGCTATTACGCAGAACAGAGGGCAAAAATTATGAGCGAGACGTCTTCTTTGATTATCACTGGGATCGCCTGCTAGGATTGCGTGAATACGAGATTTAATTTGAAAAGAAAAAAAAAAACGGAAGACGGCGCAACAAGAATCCCGATAAAAGAGTACTGACATTTCGGAGCGATCAAGGGAACATTGCTCACACTCAAGGAAATATGGAACAACTGTATTTCTTCTACTTTTTTATGTAAGGACTACGTGCTTTAGAACAAAATATACGCGTTGTAAACTTGGGCTAGCCATTAGGCGAAATGCTGGCCTGAAATAGTCATTTACATTCCGCAGAAACATCAGCATTTTCAATTCTTCATTCATTCGACCATTTCAATTTGAAGTAGTTCTGCTCTTGATAAAAAATATTATTTTTGCCTCAAATACGGGAATCTGGATGTAAATGTCCAAAGTATACCATGTGAGCTCTCAATATTATCTTGTAGGCTCAGTAAATAGGACCCCTCCCCCCCCCCCCCCGAAAAAAAAGCAGAAAAAAAAACACAGGCGTGCTGCGCCTTTCTATCTGTACTACGTGTGAATCATGCTGGACATAAGGAAGCATTGAATAGGTGGTAACTCATTCTAATATGGAAGCTTGAGAATGCGTTTCGTACAATAAGGTGTTTGCCCCCCCCCCCTTTTTTTTTGTGGAGGGGGGGGGGGACGCTTTGTATGTTATTGAGCTGCCAGACAGTCCGGTTGAAACGCCTTTGTAAAGAGATTTTTGAAGCTTAAGGCGCGAATAAGACATGGAGGAAGATTAGGAACCCACACACGGAGCGCCACACTTCGTCCGTGTCTTATTCGCGCCTTAAGCTTCAAATATGTTAAACCAACAAGCCCAGTCTGCCATTCTTACATTGTAAAGAGAAGTTTACAAGCACTTCAGCGTCCTTGACGGGTTCACAGAAGTAGAGATGGCATCCAACTTCTAAGAAAGGTGCATGGAAGAGTAGTAAGTGCCATAGTTTTCTTTTTTTTGGGGGGGAGCTAAACTTCCCTCTCATGCAACCATCTCTCCCTTCCGCCTCAAACTTTTCGCACATTGCACAGCAAATCTTTTGCCCGAACGAAAACAAAAAAGAGAGGACGAGAAGGAATGCTACGAATATCAACGACTTGTCACTCGTTCCCTCTGATTCTGTGTACAGCAACTACTTAAAATGTCGCAGCCCTGCTTAAAAGAAATAGAAGAAAAGTGGAGAGGGATTGTCGTATGACCACGAGAACCTGTGTAATGAATCATCAGAAGTTTGGGGAGCGTTGGAGGAGGGGAGGGGGGAATCGTTATCTCTACCATTGGCCACAGCACAAAAAGAAGGGAGAAGCAAGCCTGCTTGTCTGGGGTTCTTCAACCTTCACACATATTTCCAGATGTCACGTGACGCACTCGTGTCATTAAGTACCAGCAATATTATACTGAGGGTGAAACAGCACAAAAATGGGACGAAGTGAGAATGACCACACAATGGAAGTACTATTTCCCCCCCCCCCCAAGTATCATGTAGCAACTGGCCCTTCAATACACCCTACTGAAAAAACTTACATTTGCGCTAAAACAAACACTCATATGGGAATAAATGAATGAATAAAGAATTAAGCTTTCAACATGTTATCTGCAAGTATACAGTGCATTTCACCTCAAATAGTAACCCAGCTGCTAAGTTCAGAGCACAAGGGAATGGCATATTTTCTTGCAAAATATTGGTGTCTCAAAAAAAAAAAAACATAAAACGTGACAATCTACAACATTCTTTTAACTGGGAAAAACGCACGCGTAATCTTTCCGAAACGTGAGCTTTCCTTCTAAAGTCTGTTTTTCCGCTTCGGCTGGCGCTTTTTTTTCCTTTTTTTGCTCTGGAAATAAATATATGCGAAAGAGAGTAGAATATTCCATATTGAAGATGTTTAAGAATACGCCAACAGCGTGTATGAAACCCGAAATTTGCGCCGCCCTCGCACAAAACGTCTTTTGCGATCTAAAAGCCATATAAGTACGAGTTCTTCAAATAATTGTTGCGGCCCTCCGGTATGCGTTAAAAGCAGGAGAATATGAGCGTCAGATCCCGCTAAGGGTTATTGCGGAAAGACGTATGGAATGCTGGCACAGTGAATTAAAAATGTCATATTCGTCATATTGAAAGCTTTGCTCGAAGGGGTGATAATAGAGGGGCAATTGTACGTCATGTAGAAAGTTTAGGCGGCGGTTTGTCTTATTTTTACGGCTCGTACACAATTTCTGTAACGCATGCGAATTTATAGGTCCTCGAAAGAGTTCTAATGACATAGCTGCCGTCAAACAACCTCAACATTCATTAAAAAGCAAGAAAAGTTACAAATGAGTAAAAATACCGGCATGAGCACACATACGTACATTATTAATTAATTGCCCCTTTCAGTAATTACGGCTCGCGTATATGTTGGCGTATTAAGGGATTGCGCATGTCCAACGCCATTATTTTGCAACGTACAAACATATTTCACGCGTGAGCGACGTTATGATTTGCTTGAGGTCCCACGTGGTGGACTTCATATTGTAGAGAAACAAAATAAAACCATTGATCAATAAACTAGTGCTTTATTATAATGCCACATGTCTGCGACAGTGGAGAACGCCGAAGTCATGCCTGTGAAGTTAGAAGCCTTTGTCGGGCAAACCTGAACACCGTAAAAAAAAATGTCACGCTCATGGTGTAACGACCGCGCGCCTTGGTGGCGCAGTGCTTGCAACGCCCGCCTGTCGACCCGGAATTCCCGGGTTCGATACAGGCCATAGCGGATGTAATTCGGTGAACACGAAATGTTAGAGGTCCGCGTTCTCTGCGATGCAGATGAGCGTTAATAATCTGACGCTGTCGAAATTACAAGCAGCTCTACACTACGGCATACACCGTAATCATATCGTAGTTTTCGCACGTAGGATCCCAGAAATTGATATCAACATGGATTTCACCATAGCGGCGAGCAGTAAAACACGTCGCGTTATGCGCATGAGGGATCGAACATTCCAGATTTATCACAAATCGCTCGCGATTGTTCTAGAATGTGCACCGTTTCTGCGGCTGCGCATGTAACAGACGAAAATGACAGACAACATTTAAGAATGCTCCTAACAGCGCCTGAAATGTGTGGTGTGTTCGTGAACGTTGTCGGTCATTGTCGTCTGTTACCAGCGAAGCATGAGAAGCGGTGCACAGGCTAGAACTGCGAGCACCAGAGATATTTCTGCTGTCCAGTTACAGCTGTACATTCTGTGCCACAGTTTACAAGTGAACATGGTTTCATGGTTGACAAAGGTTTCATCACTGCAAGAATTCTAGTGTTCTCATTTGTAGATTTCCAATTGTGGTTAACCGGTAGGCGACGTACGGTTATCATTTCAACTCGGAGATAACGTCTAAGAGTGTGGCCAATAATTTGCCAAAGGAATGGTTTGGTAGGCTGTGGTGTTTTGATAGAGGTATGTATCGGAGAGATTTAGTACGGGCTTCGTGGTTATAGAAGCGGAGCCATACATATGATTGCCGATCGCACACGATATTTTTCGCTAACAAGATACAGTAAATCATAATATAGTTTTTTTTTAAACAGAACGTCACAACACCACACAATGTGCAAAGTGTCATTCAATATAAGTATGCCACGTGGTTGGACAATTGCTTTACAACTTTGGTCGAGCGTTGATTCTCCGTTTTCAAAAGTAGAACTTGTTTTAAAAGTTGAAGTAGCAAGTAAGGCAGCAGGAAGAGATCATTACAAATTACGTTGTAAAAATATAGTCGGTTAGAGTGTGCACGAGGGGTGTAGGAAAAAACGTCTCCGGAAGATACGTCCCCTGAATAAACGTTCCCGGAAGAAACGTCCCCTCTGGCATTCCGCTCTAGAAAAAAATTCCCCCAAGTGAAAAATTAAACGAAAGACGAATCCTGTGCGAACTCAGTTGACAAAAAACTGCATTCTTTATTCGACACTTCGCAAATTTTCGGACACATTGTGTTCAAAAATAGATTGAAGTCAAAACCGAATCGTATGTCCCATAGCCTTTAGGAAATCTTCAATTTTCGTCATCCCGGCAGTATAGTCCTCACATAGGTTGTGAACGCGCTGGCCATGACCGCTGATATGAGCCTCTTCCTTGGGTGCACCGACTCGAGACTGAGCCATCATCACTGTTACGGTGGCTTCTTCAGAGCACAAGGCGTCTTTAGCGTTCCACTTTGTTGGGCGGCTGTGGCCCACGATGCTTCCCAGCCTTCTGTTCCTGGCCACCGCATGATTGTTCGTCCTGTGTCCTCCATCAAGAGTGGCCGAGTAGACATCCCACATAGCTGGGGGTAAGTGGGAGGTGTTCGCCGAAGACTAACTACGTTGTCAGCCCTCTTTAACCGCCTGTAAATACCCGAAACACACGTTTCGTCAAAATATTCTAGTATTTCTCGGCCAGCATCTGGCACTAAACATTTCAATGCGGTCATTCCTCTTCTACGTCGTCAGGAGGCAGGAAAGCGAGGGCGTCCACCATTCCCATGGAAGTTCGAAACTCCTGATCTTGCCTGTAAAGGGTGGTCAACCTGAGATCTTGAATCTTTCGCCAGGTGCTCTGGCACAGATGGAAGAAGCACGCCTTTATCGTGACGTCTTCTCCAAAGTCTGCTTTTACAGCATTCATGATCGCCTTTTCAAAGTCGCAGATAATGACATCCGCATACAAATTTAAGTCAGTCCAAGGAGTTCGCACTGGTCAAGCAGTGACCTGAACATTTCCTCGTACGGTTCCTGGGTTTTCCTCGTCGAGAAGGCATAAGCAATTGACACAGCGCCCTCGCCTAGCGTTACAAGAGAAATGTATAGCTGCAGACATCCCTTGGGAGCGAGATCGAAGTTTCCGTTAATAAACCAGGTGCTGCTCTCGGCTGATAATTTCATGCACGTTGCGCTGGCAAATACAAGCAGTCTGTTTTAAGTCTCTGGGCCAGTACACTCACAGCGGCAAGAGAGTGCTAGCAACTCTCTTTGCGAGAGTAAACGCTTGTCCCATATTTCACTCCCTTTTCAGGCGTGCTGGGAACTCTCTGCTGCACAGAGTAGGCACGCTCTCTCGACAGAGTTCTGGTACTCTGGCTGAACGAGAGTGAACAAGCTCCCTCGCCAGAGTAAAGTCACGCTCTTGAAGTGGAGTACATACACTCTCGACTGGAATTACGCTACTCCCTCGCAGAGTTTCACAGTGCTGGTTGGGCTAGAGTGCATGAACTCTCTCCAAGAGTAGAATCACTCTTGCTGCTAGGACTAACGTTTAAAAAAAAAGGGGGGGAAAAAAGAAATCCTTCGTAAGTTTTCTACAATGTAACAGTGAACCTGGCTGAAATGCCTCAAGCTTACCTCACACATACACAGAACTCGCATCCGCACACTCATTCATACACAACACAGCAACACTGAACATATGCACTACTGGCGCTGCACACAACCATACACCCGGTAACCGGTATATATATCAATGATGTTTTGCCCCCTTCTAGTGCCAGTGGCAACAGCTCTGCTGTGCGTATTTACACAGCAGATATACACGGAACACGTGTAAATATCTAATGATCTATTGGGATACTCTTGGTACATCGACCTTTTACTATAAAACAGCATAATGTTCAACACTGTTTTCATTTGTAAATTCCAAATATCAGCTGGGACTCTATGATATCGGCTCAATGCCGTACAGCCGCTCACGCCCAAGTCTGAGAGTTGTAGCCACGCGCTTACAAATACACTTGCGACGATCTTTTACCAGGGCTGGCTGATGAATACTTTACGACGTTACGATCTGGCGTCCGATCGGACATGCGGTGGCGTGGCAGGCGCGGCACGTACGCCAGAAAAGCAACGCCGGTCAACATAACCACAATGCAAGCGCATCTCTGGCGATTCTCGCACTTTCGCTCAACCTCGGTTGCATTTTAATGTAACAGTGAAAAGCTTTCGACGATAAACATCGCTTACAGTATGCCTTCCATCGCTTACAGTATGCCTTCCTCACCAATGCCGTTGTTACAGATTGCCATGACATGGGCCATCTGCTCCTTGGCTCTTGGCGCTCACCGGAATAGCGAAACTGGCCCGCTCCCAGCCTGTGACTTGACGACGTATGCAAGCCTAAATCTGGACAGCACGCAACCACTCGTCTGGCAACGTGGAACCAGTACTACCGTCGTCACACAGAGCGGGGGCTATAAAGGCCATTCAGCTGTCGTCGGCTTCGGGCACGACATCGCTTACAGTATGCCTTCCTCACCAATGCCGTTGTTACAGGTCAGCCCTTACGAAAATGCCAGATATGGCCCATATATGTTTTATATACGGACGTATATGATCAAATAAGGGGACATATAAAGTCATATATGGCCATATATGAATTTATATAATTATATAAGTGTTCATATAAGTCCATATACTGCCATAACCTGCCATATACGGCTTCATATAAGGTCATGTACTGCCATATATGGCTGTACTGATATGCATATAAGGGCACTTATAAGGCTATATAATCCCATATATGAGTGTATTTATATGCATATAAAGGCTCATATATTGCTGTATACTCCCATATATGGATGCAAATATGAATGTAAATGTGTCAAAAAATTGCCAAAAATAAGGGAACTGAAGCATTTGCTCGCTGCCTTCTAATTACTTTTTCTGTGGTGGTAGACATCTTGAAATGACTAGACACACCAATTACGTCATAATTAAACAAAATAAATTAATTAGCTTTTTAATTACCGGAGAGACGCGGTCGAGTCAAAAGGGAGAATTGCGGTCCTTCCGGCGAAAAGACCATTGCCGCTTTGACATATTGAGAAATCGGCCTCTGGTAATTATTGCGGAGCAATGAAATTGAACCAAATTCACTGGCGAAACCAAAACCGTAGCTCGAGCGCAACTGGCAGACGACCAGAATGACGTCACTATTCACGACGGCGATTGCAGTGGTGTTAGTTCTTCTGCATTTGTTAACGTAAGTGCACCATACGTGCTCTAATTCCACACGAAATCCGCACAACCCCGAAGCGAAGTCAATTAATCGGTGGCTGGTAAAACACGCTCGCACATTCTGGACATCTCGGAAAGGTAGTTGTGCTGTTCCGAGTTTCGGTTTCGCCTGTGAAATTTGTCAGATTTCATTATTCGCTAGTAATTGCCAGCGGCTGCTTTCGCAAAATCAAAAAGTGGCAACAGGCACTTCGCAGAATTAATTAGGGCTGCGATTTTACCATTTGACTGGACCACTTGTCTCCACTAATTAAAAAGTTAAATAACCCAATTTCTTTGTTTCCTGTCGTAATTTATTCCTCTGCTCAGCTTAATTTGCCACCACAAAAAAAAAGTAATTATGAAGGCAGCGTGACATAATCTCATGTTTTTATTTCTGAGGATTTTCGGACACATTTCTTGAAACACCCTGAATTAGGGTGCTTATAAAGTCATATACTATGCAAGAAATGGGAGATTATCAACTCCTTCTTAAATACAAACACGCGGCAGGACGAGGTACGTCGAATTTTAATTGACGGAATAGAGCACGATTGTCCTTCCGATATAGCTGAGGCTTTCAGTAGTTTCTTCTTCCCTGATAATTCAAATTCTCCTTCAGAAATCATCAACATGAGTCGTTTACCCCAATCATTCTTCTTATTTCCTACTACACCGGACGAAATGATTGCTGTAATACGTAATTTAAAATTGACAAGTGCTGGAATAGATGAGATCCATCCTGCGAACATTAAATCAATTGTGCACCTAATAGCTGATATATTTTCATTTATTGTTAATTTATTATTTAAAAATGGTATATTTCCTTGTGAACTTAAGCGTGGCAAAGTGATACCTGTTCTAAAAAAAGGTGACAGATCATTATTACATAACTACCGACCCATTTGTATTTTGCCGTTCTTTGGAAAAGTTATTGAGAAACTAATTGAAACACGGTTAACAAAATATCTCTCTAAATTTAACATCCTCTCTTCTTGTCAGTTTGGGTTCCGCCATGGACATTCAACTGAGATGGCGCTTGTTCATCTTACTGACCAGCTAAAAAAGTTAATCGACGAAGGATTCCTAGTTGCCTCAGTATTCATCGATCTAACTAAAGCCTTTGACAGTATAAATCATAATATTCTGTTCACTAAACTTGAGTCAATTGGCATCTCTGGCCCCGCTCTTTCACTAATAAAAAGCTACTTATATAACAGAGTTCAAGTTGTTTCTATATCAGACGCTTATTCTCGACAGCGAACTACCAACATCGGTGTGCCCCAAGGCTCTATTCTGGGGCCACTTTTGTTTTTGATTTATATTAATGATTTACCTAATTGTCTTTCTTCATCCCAGTGCATTTTGTATGCCGACGATACCACTATATTCACCTCTCATAAAGATATCTCATCTCTCGTAAATATTTTGAATGCAGATTTAAATAACATTTTAAATTGGTGTTATACCAACATGTTATCTATTAATGCTACTAAAACCAAATTTGTTGTATTCAGTTCACATCAGCGAAACGTGTCATCAATACCACATATCAGTTTTGGTCCCCACTCCCTCTCGCATAGCTCAAGTTCCTCTTTTCTAGGAATTCTTCTGGATAATAATTTAAAATATCATAGTCATATTGCTGGCATAAAAAAGAAAATTGCGTATGGTATACGCGTCCTAATTAAAACGCGCCCTTACTTCTCACGCACCACATTACTGTCTATCTATCATTCCTTCGTCCATTCTCATTTCACCTATGGTATAACCTGCTGGGGAAATACTTACAATACTCATATTGCGTCCCTCCAGGTTGTCCAGAATCATGCTATAAGAATAATTACATGCAGCCCACGCCTCTGTAATGCCAAAACACTACTACGCGAGAATAACATTCTCACCATCACTGGACTCACTAAATACAACTTAGGTATTTTTTTCTACAGGCTTATAAATAATGAACTTCCGCCAGCCATTTTTCCATCATCTAATCTCATGATCTACAGCACTACTCGATTCGCGATGAACAACAATTTTCTTTTACCCAAAATTCGGACTAATTATGGGAAGCAAACTGTAGCCTTCACCTCTATTTCCCTTTGGAACACTCTTCCGCTTATCTTGAAAACCACAAGACCATTACATCATTTTAAGAAAGAACTAAAAATGCACTTACTTCATTCTGAATAACGATAGAGCAACTGTGTCTTTCATTTAAGGTACGTGTGCTTAGTTGTTCAGTGTATTTTGGACATAGATTATCTGACTATTGTATTGTTTCTTTTTTCTTTTCCTTTTGTCTCATCATTTTTGTTTTGCTGTGATATTTTAAAAGCGTATTAGTTTATGTAATGACATGTATAATTTTTCTGTGAATGCTATGTTTTTTTTTTGCTTAAATGATTGATCTCGCTACTGTTGCTACTATGATGTGCATATTACCTTATTTCATTTTGTACAGGAGGTCCCGATACAGTCTCTTGACTATGGGACCTCCTCCTGTATACTAAACGCTTGTAACTTCGCTCAACTTTTAATAATAAATTCTGATTCTGATTCTGATTCTGATTCTGAATGAACCTACTTTCATTTATTCTACTCAATCATGCAGATATGACTTTCCAAAGAATCCATATTGCCTATTTTTGGTCTCTTGACATTGTGCCCCTCATTTTTCATCTGGTTCTTCCACTTGTAGCATTCCTTATTTTGTAATATCTTGAACCATATTGCAGTGAAAAACGAAACGTTTTCAAGCAAACAGCAGGGCCACAACAGAACAACATAATGGGTAATAGTTGGTGTATATTTGTACTTTTTTTAGTGTGCAGACAGTACATTACTTGGAGACAGCAGTGTATTAAAATATTAAAAAAAAGAAGACGGAAGGAAGAAGTTTAAATTAACCATGAGTCGAACCCACAGACAACAGCACTACCAAGCTGTCCGCGTTGCGCGTTAACCGGCTACACCACCTGCGCGCTTTTCTTTCTTTCTTTTTCTTTATTGGATACCGCCCGTGCGCTTGGCAGTGCGAAGGCTTCATTTTTTTTAGTAAAAAAAAATTCTACTTAATAACCATCGCGCCAATTAAATCAGTGCTACGTCGTCAACACCCGGCGTGATCTAGATATGAATAGCTCCGTACTGTTCCGAGACGCGCTAGTTGCGATCTCGCTCGATCACTAACTCCGCACTGAACAAAGGCTAATTACCTCAATAAACAAAGATTTTCTACCGTACAGGGAGCTCTAATGTACGTGCTAGCGTCGTAAGTACGTAGCGGCGACACCAGCAGAGTACGGTAGCTTGTTAATTCATTTTGCTTCGACGCAATGTACGTACGAAATGCCACTGTTTGAAAGAGAAAATGCTGTCTTATGTGAAAATTCTACTATTTTTTAATCGACCTCTGATTAAATAAGAACGCACTGTACATACAAGTAATGCAGAGCACTGCTTCGACCGCCGATGGAAAAGTAAAGCGCACTGTCCGCGCTAGAAGCCTGTCGTCTGCTATGAAAACGCAAACAACAAGAAAGGCAAATCTGCTGAAGTACTATTTGGCTTACATTGAATAAATTGCTCTTCAAGATAAGCTATTATTTTCATTGTAAACTATGTTTTTCGAATAACATGCGTGCACTTTTTAATTTGACTCGCTCACGTATTTTTTTTTTAATCAACTCTACGAGCCAAAGCCATCCACAGTCAAAGCCAAATGTCATTTATTTTTTGTTCTGTGTCAGCGTCTCGTGAGCTCGTTACGTCTTCAAGAACATTAATTTCATCTGAGAACGTGCCGCCCTCCCTTTTGCGATGTGCAAAGATCGTGCGCAAGTCGTGCGTTTTTTGGAGCGCCAGTCACGTACGAGTCGTTCAAGGAATCGAAGGAATGTACTACGGGCGCTCGTAGGACTCCGCAGCATGTCCGCAGCTGATGGCTGACGCCCGTGGCTACCGACACGAGACCGGCTACCGACTGCGTGACAGTATGAAAGGTAAGTGGCACATGTTATTATGCAAAGTACGCAACTCAGCGGAAGCATGTGTTATCGCACGCGTACGAGGCGTTGTAGAGACGCAGCCTTATGCCCATTTGCGAGTGACAAACATTGTCATTGTCCCCGCTACCGATTCGCTATGACTACGCTCATACGAGCAGAAAGAGCCACGACGCATCGGTACGGCTTTACGGAACGAAATTTGTAACAACTGAGATAACATGCATGCGTATGATGATCGATTTGTCTGATGAGCATCATAGTGAGCAGGACGCAGGCGTCACTCGCATTGCATCGTTGTTAAGACAGCAAAGCAATGCTGCAACGCCATTTACTGTGCAGCCTTGTGCTCACGTTCGTGTGCAATGCGATTCGTGTGCGAAGCTGTATAATAAGCTGAAACTAATGGGGAAGTGTTGACTATGCGCTTAGACACTGACTTGAACTGGATAAACGTAATAAAGTTAATAGTGAGCTGGAGCCGTGTTTTCAGCATAGCGTAGAGACGTGTTCGTGCAGTATGTGCGTGTGTATCACCTTCACTTGTCAGTAATATTGTACGAACGAGCATCCACGATTATGAAAACTGGCATGCACAATGCGAGATTTCATATTCTGTCAGAGTGACCATGTGAACCTTATCCGAAGCAGCAGATTTCATATTCTGTCAGTGTTGCTTTTTATACATGAGTGTACTGCCTTCACGTAGTTGTATACATTACACTGCTGTGTGGTAGTGGTTTAATTAGCATGGTACTGTGCGGTTGCTTATGTAAACACGTTAGGAGGCAGAAGGATCTGAATAGGCTAGTTGTCTCATGAGGAATGTAAGTGTGCTAGCACAAACAAGACAAGGACAGAAGAAAGACGTAGCAACAGGACCAGCACTCTTACGCGTCTACCTTCTGTCCTCATCTTGTTTGTGCTAAGACACGTAGGTGCATATAATTTAGCAACAGGCTGTTTATGTAATGCTTTTGTTGCCCATTTAATGCTTCAGAACAAATAAAATAGATTGTGCATATATAAACACGCCTTGACAAAGCAAATTTCATGCTGTTATGCCGAACACCTAACAAAAGCCTGTCACGTGGTCACTTGCTTTTGTTTCAGCTTCTGAATACTGTTTATTTTTATTAGTTTCTAACTTCAAGAAATTGCACGTCAAATTGATTAATGCTTCTTGACCTTATAATAAGTGCATTGAAAGTATTGCACGCAGTTACAAAGTGTGACCTTACACATATTCAATGCTGCTGCCTGCACAGCTCTGTCATGCTTACTGTTTCCCATTTCTCCCTAACTTATTGCTTACCGTAAAATCCCGAGCAAGCGCCCCCCCTCCCTTCTTCGGGAGATATCAAATATGCGACCCATTCTCTCCTCCCACCATTTTCACTGTTTTCATTTGTCCAACGAGTGTGAATGAAAACAGGGAATGCATGCGTATTCAATAAAGCATTTCATTAGAAGCACGGGTGTGCATTTTGTATTCTTAGCGGCTCATCCACGGCCACCTTCAATTTTGATCCATGACCGAGCAAGGGCAACCCTCCAAATCTTGTCGGATTATCCCTCACTGTAGGGGTGGCGCTTGCTCGGGATTTTACGGTAGTGTTTCTTACTTTCCTCTTTTTAGACACATGCATACAACGCGGTAAGGTAGGCCGCTTTGCTAGAGAGAAAATTGGTGCAGTCGAAGATGTAAATAATCCTCGTACCTCTCAGGAGTCGCATACACCTCGCATAGCATGTATAATGTACAGTACTCACGGATTTAAATAGGACACTTGGAGCGCATATGGCCGCCGGTATATGCAGCGCCGCTCGTGGATCCTCATGGAACCAAGGTGGTGCATTGGGGTATAAAGCAAGGGGGAGAACATCTACGCAGCAGGATTTCTCCTTCCGGTCGCCAACAAGCCGGCCTGTAGTTCACCACGCTGAGAGTGTGGCGCTGGAAGGCTTGCGCGCTTTCATATGCCGACCGAAATGGCTTGCCGGTGTGCACCTCTTATATTGCCACGCGAGCAGAGGGCGCTCTCGTTACACGCGCTTTGGTGATGCAGCACGAATGCTGTGCAAGACTAAGGGATTGTGCCTTACATTGTGCATGTAAGCAGTCTATTCTGCCAACATTTAAGTGCAGGGCCCGCTATCGTCGCGGTTAATCGCAGTGACAAATCACGGTGAAATGAAATAATGTCTGTGTTCTTCCCGCTTTCTTCGCCCATGTTCAACGCCCAATCTGCATCGTGTTGCAAGCAGCGGCCAATGTAGCGTCAACGAACACATGTAAGGCACAATCTCTTAGCTGAATCCTGTGTCTTACTTGCACAGCATGCGTTCCACATCGCCAAAGCGCGTGTAACGAGAGCGTCCTCTGCTCGCGCCGCAATATAGGAGGTGCGCACTGGGGAGCCATTTCGCTTGGCATACGAAAGCACGCAAGCCTTGCAGCGCCACACTGGCAGTGTGGTGAACTAAAAGGCCGACTAGTTGACGACCGGAAGGAGCAAACCTGCTGCGTCGATGTTCTCCTCCTCGCTCTATACCTCAATGCAACACCTTCGTTCCATGAGCACCCACGAGCGGCGCTGCATATACCGACGGCCACGTACTCCGAGTGTCCTATTTAAATCGATGGGTACTGTGCACTGCACATATAATCCCAATTAGCTCTGATCGATTCATTTGTTCAGTTATGCTCTGCTTAAAAAGCGCAAATGAAGGGAAGGTGTTGGCATTTGTCGGTTCGGTGCATTACCTGGCCATCCTTTTTTTAAATTATTTTTTGTTCTTACTTTAAGAACTATGGCAGCGCAAGTTAGGAGGCAGACACAAACAAAGTGACGCACAACACAAAGCCTCAAATGCTAGTTGATCGTTTTATACAGGCAAAAGGGACAGAAAACTGGAAAACAGGTAGGGGGGGGATAAGTGGGTCTGAGTCCATTTAGTTATGCATCACTGTCGGGAGAAAATGAAAAGTGTAAGAGCAGTGAAAGTACAGTGTCACATATGGTTGCTGAGTCGGTTGGCCTTCAAAAGTCACAGCCGCACTTTTGTGGCTTTCAGCAGCCTTGATATTGTGACAAAGTAGGACAGTAGCACTGGCAATTGGGCGAGTTGGTACGGATGCATAGATTTAGCACGGTGCAACAATTCAGACGAAAAGACGAACAATCGATGGCACTTGTGTTCGTGTGATCATTCATTTTTTCATCTGCCTTGTTGCGCCGTTCTAAAAGTAGGAGAGACAAGAAAAACCAGAGAGCATGACAGATTGACCGGCTTTATAGATACTGAACAAGCAGTGTCCTCATTTTTTCATTGAACTAAGGAACCCATGCGTTTCATTGTCGTCACCATGCCCTGGCAGGTACACGTGAAATCTGTGCGGCATTTGGCCCATGCTGAAAATTGTGTTACATCGTCGTCGCTATGCCGTGGCACATACACACTTCAATATGGCCGTGGGAGTATGCACAACTATGGTCCTGACATATTGTTCAACATTCTATTTGGCTGCCAAGAGAATGCCTTCTAATCAGAGGCTCAGAATAGAAGCCAGCATGTGACAGCTCTCAGCATGTGTTCTGCACAGCACTGTTTTGCCCCAAGCTTCTAAAATCATGCTTTGTTTATGGTACCACTCATGCAGAATTTGCCTTTGCTGCTGCATTACTATCGTCTAATCTCATTTGTCGTAAGTGTAAATACAGTGAAACCTCGGTGATACGATCACAGCTGATACGAATTTCGGGGTGATACGAATTTTTCGTTGGTCCCGGCCAAGGCCCATTAGCCTGCAATGCAATGGAGTACGGTTGTTGCGAACCAATTTTCACCCAGTGACGTTTGATACGAACATATGCTACCGCACAGGTACGAAGAGGTGCTGTTGGTGCTGTCCTGGAAGATGCACCAAGCACGTGCGAGCGCGGGAACGCAAGCGTGGGCATGCGCGCCGCACCGCCAAATTGTCAGAATCACGGTATCGGAAAACACTTTCGTTATGGTCAGAATAAACCCTCAGAGACACCTCACGGCCTCCGAGATTGTGTGCCCGAATCTTTGAAGCTCTTAAGTGCCTCCGTGTGCCTTCGCATTTAGATTACAGAGGATATTAGTGCCATGCTTCTTTTTCTAATGCGTCGATGCGGGCTCCTGTCGTTGTACTGTGTTTACACGTGCGTGCCTCATGCATCAGACATATTATGAAAGGTGGACGAGGACCAACAGAAGGCCAGGACGGTCTTTGCGAAGGAGTCATGCCTCACAGTGTCAACATGCACGACCGTTGATTTCGCACCTTGGGGCATGGCCGTAAATATCCCCAAAACATCCCCAACACCTCCACGATAACAAAACCATAACACAAGACCGTGGTTCTGTAATTTTGTGGCCTTGATCCATGGCGTCAAAGCGCTTCTTTCGTTACTTTTACTGCAGTACTCCGGTGTCATGAAAAAAAAAAACATACTAAAATTTTAAAGGGGCTACTGCTGTCGCGGGTCACAATTCACCTGGTTCATTAATTAAATATGCGTGTATGGGCCATATATTTATCAGTACTGGTATGATTGCCGGCATCTAAAAACTTAACTGACAATCATTCAGGGTTCTTGCGTACATTGCTGCGGCCCTGAAAAACAATAAATGAAAATGCACGCCAGCTTTCTTTTGTCGCATGCTAATTTTTCATGCTTTCTGCTGATACGAATTTTGGATGATACGAATGTTTTTGGTAGTCCCGTGAGATTCGTATCACTGAGGTTTCACTGTAGTAGTGTGGCATGCTCATGCATAAATATCGTTCCTCTCCTGAACTTTTGGAATGGGTATCAACGGAAGAGTGTCTGAAGATATTTCACCACCATAGAAAGGAGATGAGATTTGTCTCGTTTCTGTCTTGCCTCCCTTCTATCGAGGCTACATGTCTTGTGTATTTCAGTTGAGGGGTGATTCTACAAGAGATCAAACATGCATGTCCAGTCGATATTTTTTGTTTTGTCTGGTTTTTTATGTTATGCGGGCACATTGAAAGCGCATGGAACCGAAAATTTTATTTCCAAAAAACGCTCCCAGCGCGGCAAAAAATTATTTGAAAGCGGCGCGCGGCGTCCTGTTTTTCCTCACTGCAATATTTTTAAATTTTACGGCCGAATTTAACGCGAACAATAAATTCTGTGTCGAAAACTCTTTCTGTTGATTTTATTACACATTACTGTGAATTACATCCATGCTTTCTTTATGCCGTCCTCAAAAGGAGAAAAATGTGAAAAAATGACAAACAGGGCCCAAATCAAAAAAGTTTGCCAAGTTTGTTGTGCCTTGGTGCCTTTTCTATTTCACACTGAAACTTCAAAACAGTGTCAAATACACAAAAAAGCCTTTGCAACATTTCTGCTGTAGATCGTTTTCCTACAGGCAGCGCAAAAGAAGAAAAAAAATAGTTAAAAGAAGCAACTTTTTTCTAAAAACTCGTCTTCAAAGAAATAAATAATAAAAAACTCCGGTCTCAATTCTGACGACAATTTTTTATCGAAAAGCACTTATGTCAATGAAAACGCGGTTTTAATATCATATGCCCTCATTTGCATTATTCACGAGATATAACAGGCCAAAATGACCCTTGCTGTGTGTGCTCACTTCAGTGCGATTTATGGTCGTTATCAGCTTGCATTGTGCGTAAATCTAGTTTTAATTGTTTTGCTGCAGCAAAACTTTGCTCTGGTGACTTGTCGTCAAGAAAAATGTGTTCTCAGATTTTATTTGTGTCTAGCATGTGCGAAAGTGCTAAAGGGCTAATGCCTACGCAGTTTGCAGCCTACAACGTGAACTTACCCTGCCATTATTCGCTAATCAGGAGCACGCAAGACACCGTGAGCACATGGTTTAGGTAACTTTGCCAAAACTCGCCTTGCACACCAAACAAAGCATCTGTATGCAGCGGCAGGCCAGCTTAATCTGTAACTAAATGCCACAATCCGGCCATAGGTCGGCAAAAATATTGGAACTCACTCCGACTCACTTAAAAAGTATATTTTGCACTGAGAGCTCACTCGGGCTCAGACTCACCGAAATTTTCCTCAGCCAGACTCACTCGGACTCAGACTACTAAACTTTTTCTCAACTGGACTCACTCGGACTCAAACTCACCAACATCTTGCTCAGCCGGACTCACTCAGAGTCAGACTTACGGCTTGAACTGAGTCTGAGTGAGTCGACTCATGAGTTCGCTGGTGTAAAGTTAGCTTTTCCGATCATGGTGTAAATGTTCTTTAACGCCAATATCTCACATAATCGGTGCTCTACAATACAACTTTTGATCTTATACCTTCAAATAGTAGTTATGAGTGGTTGCAATCCAGTAAGGACGTTTTTATGAAATGTGCGACTCACACGAGATATTTCTATCAAGAACTTCCCATGCAAGAGTTTGCGGGAGGAGGTAATGGAACCCTCCCTTAGCACCACCACTCACACCTCTTATCAATAAACATTGTGGTGGAGCATGAACGCTAGTGCGTTGAGGCACATGTGAATAGATTTGAGTATAAATGTAAGCCGGTGTAAGGCTGATAGTAATGCCGGTAGTGAGTAGATAAGTCCATTGGTCGGCAATGAAGGGTGGAGCTCGCTCAGACTCGCTCAATAAATATATGTTGCGCTTAGGGCTCACTCGGACTCAAACTCACTAAAGTTTCCCTCAAACGGACTCACTTGGACTCAAACTCACCAACGTATTGCTGAGCCGGACTCACCAGACTCAGACTCACGGCTTGATCTGAGTCTGAGTGAGTCGACTCATGAGTGAGTTTGCCGACTATACAATCAGCAGGCGCACTGTTATTGAGGTGCTTTCTCACTGCCTGCTTGCTTCCCTTTCATTACGTGCATTGTACACTCTAACCATCTTCCCCATTCAACGCACACTGTGCTAAACAGCATGCGTAAAAAGTTATCTCAGTCATTTCTGAGTCGTTAATTTCGCTTCCCGCTATCATGTTTTCGGCGTCGCAGGTAACGTCTTCCTGTATCATCTTAACCTTTACCTCAGCATTTTAGCAGCCAGAAAATGTGCGGTGCGGCACGATTAAGCCATAAGTGGCCGAAGCTGCCCATTTTATGATGTTTTGTTGGCACTTTACTAAAGTGCTTTCCCACGTTGAGAACAGCAGACGTCACTGGTGGCGCCAGACGGGCATTATCCTTAATTTTGACAAGGAGTCTGGCCCACAAATTAATTATCACACCCCAAAGCATTTAGACATCCTTGGTCATAAAATATGAAACCATGAGTAGTTAAGTGAGCAAATGTGTGCGGCGGTGTTCAGTATAAACGTTTCGACTTGGTCTAGCTGTTCACTACACGGGGATGCAGCAGCATGGCTAGGTCTGAGTATTCTGTGCCGATTACTTACGCATCCACAAAAGAAGATTGCCGAGAAAAACATTTTCGTTGCGTCAATTTTCTTTCATTCCTGCTTTTGTGTTGTCTTCCTCCAGAAGCTACTGCCATAGGGTGAGGATCTTCGCGACACCTGTGAGGTCTGCTAGCATTGCTTTACGCGCCTCAAGGAAACCTGTCTACATCTATGAGAATTGCGATGAGGTAGTCGAGGCATTTCTTCAGGAAGAAGAAGCGATTGATATCTTCAACAGGTGCGCCCACCTTTCCTCTGATGTCTGTAGCTGAGGTTCTAGGCTGCAAACTACATACGCGTTAGCCCTTCAGAGGATGGCAGCAGCCCATTTTCGCACACGCTAGACACAAATAAAATCTGAGAACACGTTTTTCTTGACAAGCTACCAGAGCAAAGTAGATTACGCACACAGCAAGGGTCATTTTGGCCCGTTATATCTCGTGAACAAAGCAAATGAGGACATATGATATTAAAACTGTGTTTTCACTGACATAAGCGCTCTTCAATAAAAAATTGTCGTTAAAATTGAGACCGGTGTTTTCTTCATCTTATTTCTTGAAAATGGACCTTTTTTTAAAAAAACTGGCTTCTCTAACTATTTTTTTTCTTTTGCGCTGCCCGTAGGAAAACGATCTCCTATAGAAATGTTGGAAATGTTCTTTTCTACATTTGACATTGTTCTGAAGTTTCTGTGGAAATAGAAAAGGCGCCAAGACGCATCAAACTTAGCAAACTTTTTTGATTTGGGCTGTGTTTGGCATTTTTTCACATTTTTTTCCTTTTGAGGACAGCATAAAAAAAGCAGGATGTAATTCACAGTATGCATACCTGCCAAGTCTCCCGGATTACCCGGGAGACTACCAGATTTGAACGTTTCTCCGGTGTTACGGGTCATAGGTAAATCTACGGAAATCCAGTTTTGCCCGCGCGTCCAATGCTTTGTCTGGCCACAAGAGCAAAGTTGTCTGGCCACGTAGTATAAAGGATTCTTCTTTTTTTTAACGATGGTAGAAAGGTTCAACTCAGTTTCATTGCGCATGAAGTAGCTGTGCACTTCCGGTCCAGCACTAAAAGGGTAGCCGTTACCGATGTCTGTCGAGTCCCGTCTCAACGGTGCCCCTTATGGTCCCTTGCCCGACGAAATAACTGGTAAGCAGCGACGACAGGCCTCGCACGCGGAGCGATGTTATCGCATGTGCCCTTCACGCGACGGTGACGGCCGGGTCGTTTCATCTCTGCTTCAACTGCATTTGTCCCTCGCGCTAGCGCGCTTTTACTCGCACGTGAAACAGACGATGCATAAGCGATGTTCAGCGGCGACCGCAAAATCCCGCTGACAGGTTTCATATAATTGCTATCGCAGTACCCCCCCCCCCCCCCCACCCCCGTTGAGTAGATCTCCCGGATTCCGTTCCTCCAAACTTGGCAGGTATGGTAATGCATAATAAAACCAACAGAAAAAATTTCAACACAACGTTTATACT